>NW_023495193.1:0-95850 GCF_904425465.1 Colossoma macropomum | reverse complement strand
CAGGTTCCAGACAGTCAGAGAGAGCAGAGAGAATCAGGACTACTTCTGATGAAGACTACAGAGAGCAGCACTGTTCAAGACTCTGAAACGTTGAGACGAATCTCTGTCAATGTGCAGTTTCAGTTTTTAGTGCTCATCCCATTTTTTCCTCGAAAACTCTCGAATATTAACCATAGAAATGATCTGAGAAGAGGAGCAAGCGATTATATTATACACAGTGTTTAAAGGCTCTGAACTGTAAATAGAGAATAACAGCATTAGAGGTCTTAGAGAGTCTATACTGTATATTTCAAGAAATTCTTATATTTCTCGTTTGATCCATCCTTATAACATTTGTGTGAGACAAAAATCTGCTAAATGAGCTCCGATGGTTGTCCTGTATCTCATTATAAAAAGCAGAGCAGGCTGAAACACATCCGTATACCTTCAGTGTGAATGGGCGGGCTAAAACTGCTGTTGGTTCCTGAATGGAGAGTGATTTTAGTCATAATGTGTTGTTTTCCTGACATCACTACAGTGAACTTAAACAGGCTGTGGCTCATTTACAGCTTAGTTTCCGTATAAGACGAGTATGACTGAAGACTGCACACAGCGACACTTTTGAACTTCAACACTGTTTATACTAAAGTCAAACTTTTATGTGACAACAACAATGTCTCGTTTCGTGTTATGTGGCCCTTTAACGATCTACACATCAATTCAGTGTCTGTACTACAGAGCAAATACTGATATACATGTTTGTCTTATTATGTACTATTATTTAAATGTTGTATTTGTCTCTAGAATCACAAGAGTCTCTCGAGTTCAGACAGTCTAATGCTACGTTCACTCAGGTGAGCACCAAAAAATTTAAACAGACCACTAAATATACCTAATGTGATCATCTATGAATATAACATTAGGTAGTAAGTGTCAAGCTGTGCAGGGCTGATAGTGTGAATAAGATCTATACATTACGTTATTAATTATTTCTTCATAATATCTGTATGAATTTCCTCATTTCATCGGTGTTAGAGTTGAGTGGTAGTACAGGTGTTGATGCTGATCAGTGTTCTGTAAGTGATCATGATCCTCAGAAGCTGCAGAGCTGAACTACCTTGTAAGATAGAAGAAAATAGTTGCTCATATAGACATTATTAATATTACGATCTGTGTCAATGATCACAGACACAGCGTCGCCAGTCTGACACGGTACAAGTCACACATAACTGCAAACAACATGATGTATCAGTTTATATATCTATGCATAAATCTGATACTAATCCCCATGAGTTTAAATTCTCAGCAGTCGACAGACATCAACAGAGAAACACAGTTATTGAGCACATAACAGACAGTATGACATCATAGCACAAGGTTGGTGCACAGAGCACACGGTTCCAATACATACTATTGGCATTATCACGAACACTAATCAAGGATACAACCATGTAATCAGTATACAGTAACAGAACTAAGAGACAGTAATTAGATTATGTTTCAACTCGAAGACTTTATTTCCAAAGCACTGTTTAATGTTAAATATGACATGAGTGTGTGAGATTGAACAGAGCTGCATATTTGGAGGTCAAGGGAGCGATCCGGCTGCTGGGAGAGATCTCTGACGTCCCTGTCACCAGCAGTCAGTTCACTAGTTTTTTATTCAGCCCCTCGAAAAGCAAATTTAGTAACACTTATTTGTATGTCAGAAAGCTGAGATACCGCAGCGCAGACAGAGCTCCGGAGACATCTGAATCACCGCGACTCTAGCTCTGGATCTCCACACACAGCAGTAAACTCTTTCTTCTCAATGGCCTGCTCTAGTAAAATTCTACAGGTTTGAGAACCTTATGCTAACCTTAACCGTGACAGGTTATTACTAACAGTCTGAAAGGTGAGTCAGAGCGAAGTCTCTCTGAGCATCGTAAAGTTCGTTTCATTTTCTTTCTTCAGTGGTATTTTTGATGATGGGTGATGTAAAGTGTAATATGTAGTTAGTGTGTTAATGACGCGTATTTGTAACACTAGCTGATCAGCTCTTCACGATTAATGCCTTTAACTCATAGTGCTCATAGACTTTCTCATATGATCTGCTGAAGCAGACTGCACAGCAAGCTGAGAGGTTTTTATTATTTGAGTATTTATCCTGAGTTAAATCATATATTATTTTATTATCTGAAGTGAAGCTGATTCTGACCTCAGAGCTTTGAGTACACCTGTACTAAAACTCAACTAATTATATGTAATATAACAAATTGTCATTTTAATATTTGAAATATTTTCATATACGAGCTCTCTTAGAGTTTGACTGTTCACTAAATGTGAGATCAGTGAAGTTTCTGTGAGGCACGATATTAGATATTAAGTCACTATAATCCATCACTCTGTTTCATAAACAGTGCAAGTGTTTTGGCATGAGTTATTCATTCTTGTTGAAATATTTTCTCTTTTCTTTATTAATTATTTGTCCTTAATAAAAGGACCAGTAATCCACAAGTAGCAGAAGTAGATCAGATTACATCACTTTATATATAGTAAACCAGTCTGATTAGGTTTACAGTTAGTTTTCAACAACTAATCATGAATCTGTAACGGAATACATTATTAAAGTAAGTGACCCAACCCTGGACATCATGTATGAAATCTTCACACTGTTTTATTCAGAGTTACAGAAAATGGACAGAAGAGGAGAGACTGAAAATGAAGGATTCTGCTCTGCTGACCGGTGAGTTTAAAAGAGATACAGGATTAAAATCAGTGACTGTTAAACCTGTTATATTCTAATATTATAATGTGATCAGGTTTCTCAAAGCTCTCTCATTTGTATTATAATGAAACAGATTAGTTTTTAGTATTTATATAATGCAGTGTTATTAAACTATCACATCACAGACCTCTGTGTTCACTGGTTTTGATAGAAATCATTCAGATCTCTCTGCTGCAGTTTTACAGATTCTTTCTCTGATAACTGTTTAACATCATCACTCTGTTCTGTTAAAGGTCTGTTTTAGAGGATGAGATGATTTAATACTTTGCTGATATAGTTTCAATCAGTTTTTACACTTGATGTCTTTATTCTAGTTAAAGTATCTGAACTGTTTAAGAGACGAATCCCAGAGATGTAACGTCAGAGTGGTCTGATTTGGAATAGTTGATTGTATTGAATGACTCAGATTTCTTTACAGTGGTGGTGAAAAGATCAGGGGCTGTAATAATCTGCAACACAAACAGAGCGATTTAATTTACTATTTGAAACTCTGTAGCTCCCGAGTGGCTCAACCGTCTAAGCGTTGCTCTGTCATCAGGAGATCGCTGGTGATGCTACAGCCATCCATAGACGGGCGTCCAAGAGAGCATAATTGGCCTCGCTCTCTCTGAGTACATCACTCCACCATGGATAAATTAGAATAAAGGATTTAGACCAAATGTAATTTCAAAACTCAATGTATTTCAGGAATCAGACAGTGTATTTTTAACGTCAGAGGCATATTAAACTCTTGAGTTGTCTGGTTCACATAACCACCAGCTGAACGAATTGAGACTTGGAGGTTTCAGCAGCAAAGGAGCTTGTACTGAGTACTGAATTTACAAGAGCTGTAAAAACATGTAATAATCAATTACAGGTGATGATCAGTCTGGAGTGCGAAAATGTTAAATTAATTGTGTTTCTACAGAGTATCCAGGAATCTGACCCAACTTCTTAAAGACAAAGAGAAGTCTTTTAATGGAGAGAGCAATGCCGAACTGATGGAAAAAGACAAACAAATCCAAGAGAAGGAAAAACGCATCTGACAAAACAACAGAGACACTTCAGATGCAAGGACAAGATGCTGGAGAGAAAGAACAGACATCTCAGTGAGGTGAAAGATGTGACTGAAGCAGACAAACGAAAGAAATTAGAGGAGAATCACAGAAAAACGACGATGGGGAGGATGGAGAAAAGACTTGTGGAGAAGAAAGCCTGAGAATAAAAGAGACAGAAAACCATAGAACTGAAAGATAAAAACATAAAACTGAAAGAAAAAAACACGATTATAAAAGAACATTTAGAGACAGTTGATAAGAGAGATTCATTATTAAAGGAAACTAATGAAAGATTAGAAAGTGTTAATAAACAGCTTAAAGATAAAGACTCACAACTGGAGAATCAGATCAAACTGCTGAGAGAGAAAGAGACTCTACTGGAGATCACAGTGAAAGAGGAGGAAAGCAGTAAAAAGAAGCTGGAGACTCTGAGAAAGGAGCTGCAGGACAAGAGCAGCAAACTACAGGAGATGATGATCCTACTGGAACAACAGAAAACTGAACTCACCTGTCAGCAGAAAGAGTTAGAAGAGAAAGAACAACAACTTAAACACACAGGTAAGAATTTAAGACACAGACTGATTGTAAAATATCTGACTGATAAATTAATATTCTGTCTTTATCATTTCAGCACAACAGAATTCAGACCTACAGACTGAAACTGAAACCCTGACAACTCTCATTTCATCACAGACGACTGGTGAGTTTCAGGTTTAACCTCATCAATCTTAGTCTTTATTAAGGTAAATTAATTAAATTACTGTAATTGAATAATTATTAACATTCACTACCAGTCAGATGTTTAGCATGTAGGCCTGTGTGTGAGTCTTCAGTCCTGCTGGAAAATCATCCAGGAGCAGAGAACCTGTAGTGAGGAGAGCTGCCACTCAGTGTCTTGTGGGTCTGTCTTGCGCTTCTGAGCCAGTCCAAAATGAATGGGTTTTTATGGAGTTTTTACAAATGGTAAAAACAATAATTGGTAAAAACAATAATTAATAATTTTTATATATAAATGCTCTTGTTTTCTAAACATATAATAGGATGAAAAGCTTCAACACTGCTGTTATTGATCTTTCATTTTTGGCCATTTGGCTCCATTCACTCCTGATTTATTGAGGACTCACTCGTGGGCGCCCTCTAGTGTTCCGCAGTCATGTTTTTGGCCCAGCACATCTTAAAGGCCCAGCACAGTACTTTTCCTCCTTACTCAAAATGTTATATTAGCAGGAAGTATGTGATTATCTTCATACTTCTGCTTCAGTCCATCATTTATATGGCACTGCAGAGTGCATAAAAATGACCTCCCAATGTTTATTTTTTGGAATACTGCCCCCTAACCACTGTTTTGGGATTAGACTTTATTTGGCGTGATCTTAGATGTCACAGACAACTCTAGTTGACAATTGGGAATCATAAGCTATCTTGTATTGCATATTCATGAGCTCTGCAATTGACTGACCTTCCCACACTTCACACGCTCCACATCTCTCTACCTGACGTAACATTAAATCTACTTGGGGATGACACTCATTTACAAATGGTCAGGTTTTGGATGCAGGAGGGAGAACAGTCAGTCTCTACACGTTGGAGTAACACATTTACAGTTAACAGTACGAGACTGAAGTTGACCTCCTTTCACCAGCTTCTTCTTCAGAGTTTCCTGTTCCACTTTAAACGGTGCAATGTGGGAGAATTCAAACTAAAAGGTGGCAAGTAAGAATCTGAGCTCAGCTCTGTGTTAGCACCACAGTTGAAATGCTAAATCTTCAATTAGCTGCCTAACAAACTAAAATCAGTCTGTAATGGTACCACTGAGGAGCTCCTACAAGACTGTGATTAACAGGTTCCTCTTCAGAATCTCCCTCTTCAGGTTTATAGAAGTAAGACCATGTTGATGATCTGATTTCCAGCCCGCGCTGTACTGACTATGATTCTGATTACACTTGATGCAGAGGATATCAGTCAGTCTGCTGGGTCCACGCCCACACAGCAGAATGGTAAAAGGCGACAGAGAAAAAAGAAAACACAAAACACTCCTTTGATGTCATTTTTGGGGAAAAAATTAAAAATAACTAAAATATATTAAATTGTTTACAGAAATATTATTTTTCACAGATTTTAAAAAAACAACGTTGCAGGACTTTTACACTCACACTGGCTTGAGAGAATGTCAAGAGTGTGTAAAGAGGCAACAAGGCAAAGTAGAGAAATAGATTTGTTTACAATTTTTGGTGTCTGTATTATTCTTAACATGTTATTTTCTAGTTTTGAGGTTTTAAAATAGCATGAATAAGGAAAAACATTCTGTAAGTAACTTTGTCTAAACTTCTGGCTGGTAGTGTAATTGTCATTAATTAATCTCTACCATTAATTTCCTTATTTTAACTCTTGATTATATCCAGGCTATAAAATGTTTTTTAAATACAGGATATTTTTGATTTGTTTAACACTTTTGATCTCTGGATTTTTCTATATGTGTTGCTTTATTATGAGAAAATTAGAAAAATAAGGAAAACTACAAGAAGGCGATTTTCTAAAGTTTGACTTATGGTGCAATAGTAATTAATTAATCTCCATGAATACTTTCCTCATTTATGTATTTGACTCTTCTTATTCCATTTTTTTTTTCAAATCTAAATTTTGATCAAATCTATTCCAAATTATTGTTTCCTTACCAGCTAATAAACTCACGCTGTTGTTAAATTTCAGTTCTGTTTGTCTGTGAACTAGGAAAATTGTGAAGTCAGAAAGATTTAATTCATATCTTCTTACAGATTTAACTGAAAAGACTAAACAGCTCAAAGAAACAAAACACATTCTCTCTGAGAGAGACAGACAGCTAATGGAGAGAGAAAAACAAGTGGAGGAGAAAGACAGACTTCTGACAGAAAATACAACAACACTTCAGATGAAGGAGAAGATTTTAGAAGAGAAAGACAAACTTCTCACAGAGACACAAGATGAACTGAGACAAACAACAAAGACATTAGAGAATCATAGAATACAAATGGAAGAAATGGAGAAAAGACTTGTGGAGAAAGATGAAGAATTAAAAGAGACAAAACAAGAACTGAAAGATAAAAACACGATTATTAAAGAACATTTAGAGACTGTTGATAAGAGAGATTCATTATTAAAGGAAACTAATGAAAGATTAGAAAGTGTTAATAAACAGCTTAAAGATAAAGACTCACAACTGGAGAATCAGATCAAACTGCTGAGAGAGAAAGAGACTCTACTGGAGATCACAGTGAAAGAGGAGGAAAGCAGTAAAAAGCAGCTGGAGACTCAGAGAAAGGAACTGCAGGACAAGAGCAGCAAACTACAGGAGATGATGATCCTACTGGAACACAGAAAACTGAACTCACCCGTCAGCAGAAAGAGTTTAGAAGAGAAAGAACAACAACTTAAACCACACAGGTAGAATTTAAGACACAGACTGATTGTAAAATATCTGACTGATAAATTAATATTCTGTCTTTATCATTTCAGCACAACAGAATTCAGACCTACAGACTGAAACTGAAACCCTGACAACTCTCATTTCATCACAGACGACTGGTGAGTTTTCAGGTTTAACCTCATCAATCTTAGTCTTTATTAAGGTAAATTAATTAAATTACTGTAATTGAATAATTATTAACATTCACTACCAGTCAGATGTTTAGCATGTAGGCCTGTGTGTGAGTTTTCAGTCCTGCTGGAAAATCATCCAGGAGCAGAGAACCTGCAGTGAGGAGAGCTGCCACTCAGTGTCTTGTGGGTCTGTCTTGCGCTCCTGAGCCAGTCCAAAATGAATGGGTTTTTATGGAGTTTTTACAAATGGTAAAAACAATAATTGGTAAAAACAATAATTAGTATTTTTACATATAAATGCTCTTGTTTTCTAAACGTATAATAGGATGAAAAGCTTCAACACTGCTGTTATTGATTTTTCATTTTTAGCCATTTGGCTCCATTCACTCCTGATTTATTAAGGACTTACTCATTGGCGCCCTCTAGTGTTCCGCAGTCATGTTTTTGGCCCAGCACATCTTAAAGGCCCAGCACAGTACTTTTCCTCCTTACTCAAAATGTTATATTAGCAGGAAGTATGTGATTATCTTCATACTTCTGCTTCAGTCCATCATTTATATGGCACTGCAGAGTGCATAAAAATGACCTCCCAATGTTTATTTTTTGGAATACTGCCCCCTAACCACTGTTTTGGGATTAGACTTTATTTTAGATTTAGATGTCACAGACAACACTAATTGACAATTGGGAATCATAAGCTACCTTGTATTGCATGTTAATGAGCTCTGCAATCGACTGACCTTCCCACACTTCACACGCTCCGCATCTCTCTACCTGACGTAACATTAAATCTACTTGGGGATGACACTCATTTACAAATGGTCAGGTTTTGGATGCAGGAGGGAGAACAGTCAGTCTCTACACGTTGGAGTTACACATGTACAGTTAACAGTACGAGACTGAAGTTGACCTCCTTTCACCAGCTTCTTGTTCAGAGTTTCCTGTTCCACTTTAAATGGTGCAATGTGGGAGAATTCAAACAACAAGCTGGCAAAAAAGAATCTGAGCTCAGCTCTGTGTTAGCACCACAGTTGAAATGCTAAACCTTCAATTAGCTGCCTAACAAACTAAAATCAGTCTGTAATGGTACCACTGAGGAGCTCCTACAAGACTGTGATTAACAGGTTCCTCTTCAGAATCTCCCTCTTCATGTTTATACAGTTAAGACTGTGTTGATGATCTGATTTACAGCCTGCGCCGTACTGACTATGTTTCTGATTACATTTGATGCAGAGGATATCGGTCAATCTGCTGGGTCCACGCCCACAGGGCAGAATGGTAAAAGGCGACAGAGAAAAGAGAAAATACAAAACACTCCTTTAATGTTGTAACATATAAAATTGTCTATGGAAATATTAATTTTTCACAGATATTAAAAAACTGTGCAGGGTGTTTAAACTGACTCTTGATTGAGAGAATGTCGAGAGTGTGTAAAGCGACAAGGCAAAGTAGGGAAATAAAAAAAATCTAAACTAAGAAAATATTTTTGATTTGTTTACACTTTTTAAGTCGCTGTATAATTTAAAATTATTTTATAGTTTTGATGATTTCACTATGATTGTAAAATGTGGAAATTAGTATAAATAAAGGAAAAACATTCTTTCAGTAAGTTTGCCAAATTTTGGCTGGCAGTGTAATTGTCCTTAATTAGTCTCTACCATTAATTTCCTCATTTTAATTCTTGATAATTTCCAGGCTGTAAGATAATTTTATAAATATAGATATTTTTGGTGTGTTTAACACATTTTCAGTCTCTTCATGATTCTATATATTACTTCACTTTGAGTCCATAATATAGAAAATAGTAAAAATAAGGAAAAATAGTAGCCGTGTCTAAAGGTTTGACTGGTAGTGTATTTGTTGTTATTCTCTACAAATATATATATATATATATATATATATATATATATATTTTTAAAGTATTTGACTCTTTATATTCCAGTTGATTTTTTTCAGACTTTTATAAGAGAAAGATGAAGTCAACTCCATTTTAACGATTTATTACCAGCTAATAAACTCACTGCTGTTAAATCTCAGTACTGTGTATCTGTCAACTCGGCACATTGTGAATTGAGAAAGACTGAATTAATTTTTTCTTACAGATTTAACTGAAAAGACCAAGCAGCTCAAAGAAACAAAACACATTCTTTGAGAGACAGCAGCTATGGAGAGAGAAAAACAAGTGGAGCAGAAAGACAGACTTCTGACAGAAAATACAACAACACTCCAGATGAAGGAGAAGATTTTAGAAGAGAAAGACAAACTTCTCACAGAGACACAAGATGAACTGAGACAAACAACAAAGACAATAGAGAGTCATAGAATACAAATGGAAGAAATGGAGAAAAGACTTGTGGAGAAAGATGAAGAATTAAAAGAGACAAAACAAGAACTGAAAGATAAAAACATTATTATTAAAGAACATTTAGAGACTGTTGATAAGAGAGATTCATTATTAAAGGAAACTAATGAAAGATTAGACAGTGTTAATAAACAGCTTAAAGATAAAGACTCACAACTGGAGAATCAGATCAAACTGCTGAGAGATAAAGAGACTCTACTGGAGATCACAGTGAAAGAGGAGGAAAGCAGTAAAAAGCAGCTGGAGACTCTGAGAAAGGAACTGCAGGACAAGAGCAGCAAACTACAGGAGATGATGATCCTACTGGAACAACAGAAAACTGAAGTGAGTGAAAAAGACAAACAGCTTGAAGAGAAGGAGAGACTTCTAAGTGAGAGAAACACACAGCTAATGGAAAGAGACAAGCAGGTTGAGGAGAAAGACAGACTTCTAGAGGAGAGAAACAAGCAGCTGCAGGAGAGAACAGATCCAGACTCAGCAGCTCCAGCCAGGAGGAGAAACAGCAAAGAGTTTATACCTCCAGACTGTAAGTAAATCCTAAGGTTGCATAAAGTTACAACATATATCACTATGAAACACGAACCACACACTGGAGGTGTTACTTCAGAAAATGTGTATTTAATAAGAATTTAAACAAAAAACGTCAATTGTTTTATGATGAGCAGTTTTATAAGAATTTAGTGATAACATCAAAATATTATGCAGGAACAGTATAACCTATATGTGAATTTCATAATTTATACTGTCTACACACTATATTTAATCTCCATTATGTCTGATTCTTCTGTTTTATAGTCAGTGGAGAGACTCCAGACTCAGCAGCACCACTCAGGAGAAGAAACAGTATTGAAAGAGTTCCTCCAGATAGTAAATAATTACACTTTCATATGTTTATTTTATAAATATTCAGAGAATAATATCCACATACAGTAACATCATTTCATAATTCCCTGTTGATTCACAGTGATGGGAGAATCCTCTACTTCAGCCTCTCCAGAGTCAGTTGCTGTAGCAGAGCTCAGGCTGGTGCTGCTGGGGAGGACTGGATGTGGGAAGAGAGCAGCAGGAAACACCATCCTGGGCAGAGAGGAGAGGAGCCAGGCTGGAGCGTCTACAGTGAGGCAGCAGAGTGAGAGCAGACCAGGGGAGGTGGCTGGGAGGCAGGTGACTGTGGTGGACACTTCTGACTGGTTCGGTCCTGGACTCTCTCTGGAGGAGCTGAGAGAGGACGTGGGACTCTGTGTCCATCTGTCTGCCCCAGGACCCCACGCCTTCCTCCTAGTCATACCAGTGAAGCAGTCTACAGGAGAGGAGAGAGGCATGCTGGAGAAAATGGAGGAGATCTTTGGAGAGAGATGTTGGAGGAACACCATGATCCTTTTCACTGTTACTGATGAAGTCCAAGAGAAGAACATTGAAGAGTTTATCCAGTCAGGAAACCAGGAGGTCCAGAGACTTGTAGAGAAATGTGGGAACAGGTTTCACTGTCTCAGCATTAAGGAGAGTGGAGATGGTTCTCAAACCTCAGAGCTGCTGGACAAGATAGAGAAGATGGTGAAGGGAAACAGAGAGAAATTCTACAGCAGTGAGATCTACCTGGAGACACAATCTCAGATCAGAGAGATAGAGAGAAGAATTGTGAGAGAAAGAGAGGAGATGAGAGAGAGACAAGAAAGAGAAACTAGAGAGAAACTGGAGAGATGTGTCCAGGAGATTACAAAGAAGTTTGAAGAATTTAAAGCTAAATGTCATGAACAAATAACTCAGCATGAAGAGCGAATAACTAAACTAGAAGGAGAGTTCAAAGAGGAAAGAGATGAGAAGAGAAGGGTAGAGCTGGAGAGAGAGCTGGAGAGAGAGATTCAGCGAAGGAATGAGGTTCAGTTGGAGCTGGAGAGACTGAAAGAAGAGACTGAAAAGGAGAAGAGAGAGATGGAGGAGAGACACAGACAGGAGATGGAGGAGATCAGGGAGACGTATGAAAGAGAGGCCAAGATGGAGGCAGAGAGGAACCTCATGAAGATCATCCTGCCTGAACTCCAGCAGAGAATATGGGAACTCATGACAAAGACACAGAAAGATTTTGATTGTAGGATGGATGAAAATGAGAGAGAGATAGAAACACTGAGGTGGAGACTCAGAGAGGGAGTCAGAGAGGGAGTCACAGCAGGAGGAGATGATCATCAGGAGGACACTAGAGGACTGTTTAGCAGGTTAACACAGTGGCTCTTTTGGTGGATGGGTAGAGATCCAGTTATAATCACTCAGTCAGATCAGTGAGAGCTCCTGACTGACTTTCATAGCAGATGTAATGATTTAACAAACAGTAGCAGCTGATAAAGAAGGGGAGCTCAGAATGAGTGAATTTTTCCCTCAGCAGTGAGACTCGATACACATATTGAAATTATATCAAAACATTAATGTGCAGTTTAAATCTTTTTTAATTAAAATCAATTTACCCTTTAACTCAATAAAAACAAATAAACGTATGATAATATTCAGTGTATGGTTTTAGTTTGAGTGTTACAGTTTGAATCCATTACCCATTTAGGGTACATATAAAACTGAAAATGTTTGATACAGAACATACCTCAAGATACATTACATTACGTAAAGTTCTTTATAACAATATTATCAATACAGAATCAGTAAAAAATATTGAAAATCTAAATCTATAATATCTACGCCCACCTCAAAGGCTGTGGCCTTTAGTCTGTTTGCCATCATGTTCATTTTTAATATATTTTTTAGGTTACATGACATGCTAGTTTTTAATGTGTGAATTCTTAGCCTTGATTTCTCAATTTTGTTTGAATACAAATATAGTTTACAAACCTAAATAGTCTTAAGTACTTTTTGAAATGCAGAGAGAGCAGAGATCAGACTGCTTCACTTACTGCCTTTAATCACTGATTCAGGATCAGCTCTTAGGACTGCAGTGAATGTGGAGCAGCACGTTAGAAGTGGAGGTTCTGTGAGCAGCTCCAGTCGCTGCTGCATTACATGGAGCAGCTGAGTGAGATAATCAGATATCAGCTGTTCAGAGAGAAACACACAGAGAAGAGGAGAGAGAGCCTGGAGTGACAGAGAAGAGAGCAGGAGTGCTGAATGATTATTAAAGATGATTTATAAACTACACTGTAGATATGATGAATATTAAATTGTTTTGTGAATGTGAAAAAATATATTTGTATATGCAAATTACTCTCCCGAAAATGCACATTTTTAGTGGTAAGATTGTTTAGTACTATAGGTTGTACAGCATCAGTACAGTATGAAGCTGAAAATGAACTGAATTAAATCCCTAAAATTTAAGCGTCTCGCACATCAGAGCTCTATATTCACTAATATGATATGATATTTCCACTCAAGCTTAAACATCACCTTTGGGATTCCTGTGAATTCATATTTGTGGAGAAAAAATAATTAAAACACTACAAAAAAGCTGCTGTGATATGTGTGTGTGTGTGTGTGTGTGTGTGTGTGTGTGTGTGTGTGTGTGTGTACAAATAAAATCACAAATGACTGAAAATGAACCAAAGTGGTGGAGTGTCCAGTCTTCTCTGCAAAGGGCCGGTGTGGCTGCAGGTTTTCGTTCCAAAAAAGCAGAAGCTCAAACATGCTTAGTTGTTTGACTGAGTTCAGTTGAATAAACAAGTAGAATCAGAAATACAGTTACTTATTATATATTTAGGGGAATATATTTAGAAAATTTATTCAGTCAATTAAAATAAAAGCATTCAGTCTTTAAACTATAAATGCTTGTTTATTAACTATATTAAATCAGTGTATGGTGTATAGCAGACATGCTCATTAGACGGACTCTAAAGAGGAACTCAACAAATGGCTTCTTTACAAACACTGAAGTTCCTACTAAAGCCTGAGTAGCAAAAGTGGGACTGTGCTGGAATGAAAACATATAGCAGCACCAGAATAGCTCGAATCCAATTTGGGGGAAAACCGCGACCTGTCTCTGTCTGCGCTCTCTGTCCGGGTTTACAGCTGTTCAAACACTCCTATGACGATTCGTTTAAATGCTAATAAGGCCGTTCATTTTCTGTCTGTCATCAGTCGCTTTCAAACGAGCCCAATTTGGCGGCGAAACAGCGACCCTGGCGACTCTGTGGTTAAGTCTTCAGCTGTGTTTTGATAATGTTAAATCCGGACACTTAGTCAACTCAGCTAAACCTCCTGTCAGCTTGCACTAAATCACTTTGCTCACCACGAAATGGTACAACCATGCTAAAAAAAAAATGGATTCTTCTAATTTAAAATAACAGACTTTGACTGTATTTTTACAGCAGATTTGTTGAAAAAGCTGATTTTCTTGTATTTTACAAGTATATTCTCTTATCATGAAAAATATAGAAAAAAAACGTATTTATTTACGGTCAATGTCTGTATCTACAGTGTGCCTGTTCAAATCAATGCGAAGAAAAAATGTTGTAGTTCCTGTTTGCATAAGTGGCGTGTGCAGTCACGCCATCCACTTCACCTCTCTCCTGCTTCTTGAACCGAGCAGCCTGTACAAGAAACCCACACAGCTGAACACACCTTCAGCACAACTGCTTCGTCATGAAAATAACTCCACAGAAAATGTTTGTTTATGATCATAATAGTCACAGACAGTCTTCAAATCACAAAAAAGAACCACAAACTCACTCTAAACTCTAAAAGGAAAAACAAGCGCTGAAATTTAATAATTTCCCACTGGAGTGAACGAGATTCTGTTTTTTGTTGTCTGTATAAAGTAGGAATGTGGAATATTTTGGGAGGGTTTGAGGAAGTTGTTTTGGAAACTCTTAAACCAGTAGGGTAGGTTAGACGATCAAACACAGCAGCTGTAAAGAACATTAAAGTGAAACTAGACTAGAATTTCACTCTGAAATCTATAACGTGGACATATTTCACCTCCAGCAGCAATATGACTATGAAAACAGCAAAGGTAAGAACAGTTAGCATCATGCTAAAGCTTACTGTAAACATTCATCCTGTGTAGAAAACTAAACACAAACCTCAAGTTTACTGTACTGTAGAATTGATATAGTTACTCATATGAAGTGTCTGCATCTGTATAAGGAGATTTTAGAGCTCATAGGACATAAAGATGACCTCTACAGTGACACTTCCAGAGTTTCATTATTACTTCACTATTTCACTTTGTTGTTTTAGTGTATAATAGCTTTTTACCATGTTGTATCAGAGAAACTTCATTGTTTTCAAAAGAGACAGATGAGATACAAGTTTTTTTTATTTTAATAAAATTCATTTTATTTTAAAGAAATTATTGTCACCCAGCACTGGTACTCTTCTCCTATACTGCTTAATAAGATTGGAGAATGCAGAGCAAGCAATCTGAAACCATCCCTCAGGGTCCTAGTTCTAGGTGTTGTAACTCCCCTCGTTAGCTCACGTTACAGGTTTTCAGTGGGGCTTTGGTCTGTGGTAAAAGCTAGATTCTGTGGTTGCTGAACCTTTTGTGTGTGGATTTTTATGTATGTTCTGGATTATTTTCCTGCTGGAAGATCGAGACACTGCCCAGCTTTAGCTTTGTGACAGATGCAGCCAGATTTTAATTTAAAATCTTCTGGTACTTTATGGAATATTTCCGAACAAGGTTCCCAGAAGGATGCCTGCAAAAAGGCTTCAAAGAGAGATGAGTTAAGAAACAACCCCAAGACCTTAGACAGCCTGTGCTTGGTCAATTCACTGGGCTGAAAAATGCACTGCTTTCATAAGTGGATGTGCCACATTGTACCATCTCTCATTAACAGCCTGTGCAACCAGTCCAACAGCTAACTGAACAGACCTAAAATACATTTTCTTAAAAAGCTCATCAGAAAGTGTTTGTTTAAGCTCAAAAATGGAAATGGAAAGCTCAAAAATAACCACAACCTCACTATAATCACTGAAGCAGAAATATAATCGCTGATGTTTAAATGCCCAGAATTTCCTGCAGGCAAGAATGAGACTCAGGTTTCTGCTGTAAAAACTGTCTTTAGTACTGTTGTAGATTTTAGAGTGTCCAGTTGGAGACCTCAACACACCACATACACACAGATGTTACACAGTAACTTTACTGAATGTCTCTCTAGTCTGTGGTTCATTGCTGAAAGTCACAGGTTTGCCTGGGTCTGCATTGTTCCTGCAAAGCGTTTGTGAACATCATGGATTCTCCAGACTCTGAGAGCGACGGTCAGTCAGGAACTCTTTTAGTAAATTGTGCTACCATGCATTCATACAAGATAATCTGCACAAGCATGGAATTCCGTATTTCATGTGGCCAAATAGTTCGAAAAGACTGAAGATTAATTTAACTTGACTGAATGAGGCCTTGAGGATGAGGACAGAACAACTTAGTCCTCAGCATGACTAAAACTGCGAAGTTCTGCTGTCTGAGAGAGAATAGGGTGATAGAGTGTCCAGAACGCGAAACAAATCATCTATCACACAGGAAACACACATGTATGGATGGGGAACCAGCCCGGATTCTGGATGACCTGTTAAAGCAGAAATGCTTCTCTCCTTACTGCTTGTGAAGTCCAGATCAGAGAGGTTCTGCGCTGGACTTTGGCTTTAAAGAATCGCTGGATGATTTTGTGATGAACATGTTGTGGAGAATTTATACACTGAGCAGGAAGTTTTGAGCGACCACAACCTGCTGTCTGAGTATCTGAGCAAAGAGCCATCAGACATTTAGATTCTGTTTCTCCACAATCTGAAATCTGAAGAAGGCTCAAGACACTGAAGCTGAAAAAGCAGCTGCAACAGTCAGTAAAACCCTGACCATTCTGAGGATGGACAGTCTGTTTGATCATCAGCCAGTCTGTGTGTTTGTATGCAGCACCTTTATGACACGAACAGTTTTTAACTGTTGTTATTAAGTAAACAAACAAGTAATTTAATATTTTTAATTTAATATTTTATTAGAAAAATGTTGTAACTTTTTTTCATTTTGTATTTTAATAAAAATTTAAGCTTTTTTTATATTACACGTTTAGAAGAAAAATGTTGTAACATCAATTTTATATTTTAGTATGAAAAACAAAATCTTCAGTTTGTACCAAATTTGGTCTGAAAATAATTTCATCAAATTAATACTTCATGTAATAATTAGATCAGATACTAACAACCAAATAAATTATAAAAGATGTAAAACCTTTAAACAAAAATAAAAACAAGCAAAAAAAAAATTAAAAACTATAAATATCTTTCAAGTCGTTTTCATTTTATATTGCAGTTTGTTTTCCACATATTATTTAAGACTGTTGTTTTTAGTAGAAATAATGTAGTTTTTTAATCAATTTACAGTTTTTATAATAATAATAATAATAGTAATAATAATAATAATAATATTAAAACAACAACAATACTACTACTACTACTAATAATAATAATAAAACCACAAAGCCTGTCCAGTCACATCATTTGAGCGTTTATCTCTCACTGTTACATTTTAGCAAACTTATAACAAAAAGTATACCTTTATCATACCATTCTTTCCTAAGCATGGTCTTGTTTCTAAATAAAACATGCTAGTTTATCCATAGAATACAGCTGTGGGAAGAAAAACAGTGTTTAAAGGCCAAATATTTCAGAGCTTATGGAAGATTTTTACTGAGTTTTACTGCTTTTGAAAAGACAAGACAGTAAGAATTTCAACCCACCGCATTTCTCAAATCACAGCAGTCCATTTCCCTTAAGGCAATGCTTTGTCCAATTATTTTAAATAACTGTTTAATAGTATTAAAATCTAGGGCATTAAACCCACCTTCTGAATAATTTCTAATTATTCTAATTATTGTCTTCCTTTTAATGTGTTCAGTTTTATTTTTCCATATGAATAATAAAAGAGAGATAAGAGATATGGAGAAGAGATAAGGCTGGATACACTAACCTTGAAATACCTTCAGCCTTTGAAAGCAAGATGTGCCCCTGAATTGTCAGGTCTTTCTGTCACCAACAGTTAAAGATACTTTTAGATTTTTGGATTTTATCACAGAAATTACCTGCTAACCTCTCAGAAGGTATTTTGCTTATTGGAATGCCAAAGTATCAGACTGTCTGTTTAACCTTTATGCCACATGTATGCAAGTCATTCAGATTATGTATCACGTTTATGTTGATTAACTGAAAGCCCAGATGCACTTCAGAATAGCTTTAGCGCATCCAGGACTACTATGACCTGATTTTTGTCTGTGAAGAACAGAGCAGTGTCATCGGCTAATTGAGTGATTATAAATTTGTGCTTTGTAATCTTAATACCTTTGATGTTGGAGCGGTGAGCTATGTCAATGTTTAGAATTTCAGCAACTCGCAGGAATAAAAATGGTGAGACACCTCTTTTGATGATAAATCGCAGAGGCCAAGGAAACATTGCTATTGATATTTTATAAAAGGTCTGAACCACCTTCAGAAATCCATCACCCAAACCAAAGAGATGCACAGCTTTATTCACAAATACGTGTTCCACCACATCAAAGGCTAGAAATCCAAAAGTAAAATAATTGATTCCTTATTTACCAATTCATTGTAGTACAAGAATCTAAAATACGCCAAGTGTTCTTTGTAATATTTCTACCTGTCATGAAACCAGACTGTGAGGTAGAGATAATTTCTTCAAACATGTTTTTAATTAGTTGGCATAAGGCTCAGCTAGATTATAATCTGAGTTAAGTAATTTAATTGGGTGCCAGTTCTCTAAATACAATTTGTTTATATTTGGTTTTGGTAGTCGTGTAATCAGGCCTTGTTTCATGGAATCAGTGAGTTCCTGTATTTCTATGCTTTCTATGAACATCTCCAACAAAATTTCTCTAATGTCCTTCCAAAATGTCCTGTAAAATTTTAAAGGCAGACCATCAGGACCTGGACTTTTGCTCAATGTATTCTTTGTTATAATCTAATCCAGTTCTTGCAGTGTTTTTTTTTGTTGTTGTTGTTCACTTATTACAGATATATAGATGTATTCTAGATGTATAGATGTTGTATTGTAGATTATTTATAAATATTTGCATTATTACTTATATAAAACTGGTTACCAATTTGAGGCTTAAATGTAGACATTTACAGCTGTCGATAAAAGTTAGAGAAAAAAGTTTTTCATCGGATGTAAGTTTATCATTAATATAAAGTGATGATTTTTTTTTTTTAGTTCAGTTCTTTCTTTTTCCAAATTGAAGAAATCTAATGATTTTTTCCCCCATTTTGCTTTAGATCTGACAAAAACTCCTTTAGCTTTCTCAACAAAAAAGGCATTTAATTCTTCTTTCAGTGACTGAAGCTTTTTACTGTCTGCTTCACTTGTTTGTTGAAGGGACAAAATCAGATTTATTTCTTTCAATATATCAGCATTTTTGCAGCTTTAATTAAAGCAAATTGTTCACTGAAATTCATGGAACATATTCAACATTCATACTTGACCAGTTCCCATTTTGAGATTACGGAACCATTAGTCCCTTTTTGAATGAGGATTGTTGTAAAAGAGAAATATTTAGCTTCCAATAGCCTTGTTTTGGGCAAAAGTTACTTTTTTTCAGATATGATCAAATCAGTGGCAGCATGGTCTGGAAGAGGGGCTGAGAGATGTCGCATGACTTAATAAAAGCTGCAAGCCGATCGGAAACAAGCCAAAAATTAACACGAGATTTTTGTGACAAGTCTGTTATCATTGTTATTATACTCTACGCTATAAGTGTCCAGCAAAAAGAAAATACCACAAAAGTCAATAATAATTGGATTAGGCCGGCTAAAATTACATCTTGGAGGAAACCTATTCATAAACAAATCAAGAACTTCATTGAAATCTCCCCCTGCAATACCACAGATGAAGGGTATTTAATTTTCAAATCAGAAATATTTGTAACAATCTCTTGAAAAAGTATTTTGTTAGAATTAGTAACTGTAGCCATATATATTTGCCAAAATATAAAAGAGGTCCCCTAAAAGAACTACTACTTTTAGCCATCTACCTTCTGAGGAACAATGTGACTCAAGAATACTACCATAGAAGTTTGGATTGAATAAAAGTAAAACCCCCCCAAAGGTATTAATTCCATGGCTAAATACAGCTGTAGTTCCCAAATGATAGCTCCAAAATACTTCGTCTTTGGAACATGAACGTGTTTCTTGAAGAAAACAGACATTTCTTCTTTGAGCCTTAAAAAATAAAAATAAGGCCTTTCGTTTTGTTAAATTACACAACCCCTGCACAATCAAGAGAAAAACATGACAGTTTAACCGACGTACAAAACAACATCAAAAAACACTCTTCACCTGCTTAAGTGTTTAGAAAAGGAAGAAATTCTTTGTAAAGTGCAAAACCTCGACTGTACCAGCACCATCCCTCAAATCTTACACAACAATCGCAAACCTCTCATCAATAACATTAAAGTCAAAGGTCCCTCTTCAACTGTACCCTGTTCATGTCTTCTGCCTTTATACATAGCAAATAACATCAAAACTTTTTCCAGTCTAATGGTAGGGGTAAAAAAGTTTTATAGTTGATTGGGATCCATCCACAGGAGTTTCAGAACAAAAACACAGAGCTCCCCGTTACTGACATTTCAGGCCCTCTTAAATCAAATAGTTCCCACAGTCACCTTCTTGCCATCAATTACAGCAAATGGTCCCCTAGATTTTGCACGCTTTCCATCCTTTCTGGCTTGTTCCACCAGTGGCCAAAGCTTGTTCCTGGCCTGCTTTGCACATTGTGTCAAGTCCTCTGATATCCTGATCTTCTTTTGTCCTTGGATCAGCCCAAACACACACATTTTCTAAGCCGCTTATCCTTCTGGGTCACGGGGGGAGCTGGAGCCTATCCCAGTGGTCATTGGGCGGAAGGCAGAAAACACCCTGGACTGGTCGCCAGTCCATCACAGGGCAGACACACAGACATATACATTCACACACACACACACACACACACACACCTAGAGTCAATTTAGCCTGTCTAATTGGCCCGACTACATGTCTTTGGGAGGAAACTGGAGAACCTGAAGGAAACCCACACAGACACGGGGAGAACGTGCAAACTCCACACAGAAAGTTTGCAGTTCTAGACAATAAAGTGTCAGCCCCTCAGCATCGAATCCAGGTCCTTCTTGCTGTGAGGCAGCAGCACTACCCACTGCGCCACCGTGCTGCCCAGCCCAAACATGGTTTAGATATTTTACAGAATTTAACATTTTGAGATATTTAGAGGTCATTTCAGATGTGGTCATATCTTACAATCACACCTTTCACACATCTATTCAGAAATGTCCTGAAGAGGTAAACTAGCCCAACCAAATTCAAGTGTTCCATCATTAAAAGAGCCGGTAAACTGTCTCGACCTAAGCTTAAAGAAAACGACGTGGTTTGAATTTCCTAAGCACAAAAAAACTTTTCAGAAAGTTATGAACAATCTTACACAGACGAAAAGGACTGCAGTGAATGTGATAAAGATGCTATTTCCACTCAGTCTAAAGCTACATGGACATCATAAATGTTTTTTGTGAATGCATATTCGTGGAAGAAAATAATAATGAAACACCACAAATCAAATCACCACAAATTACTAAAAATCAGCTAAAGTGGTGGAGTGTCCAGTCTTGTCTGCAGAGGGCCTGAGTGGCTGCAGGGTTTCATTCCAAAAAAGCAGAAGCTCAGACGAAATCAACTGTTTGAAAGAGATCAGTGGAAAAACCAAGTAGAATCAGGAGCTTCTGCTTGTTTGGCATGAAAACCTGCTGTGTGTGTGTGTGTGTGTGTGTGTGTGCGCGTTTGAACTCCGTGTGTGCTGTTATTTATCATTATAATTAAACATCATAGATCTCCATCCTCATCATGATGTTTTTATTTAATAGTTCAGTCAAAACTCACTCAATCTGTAGGGATCGACAGCAGATTATACTGTGTGTGCTGATCTTTTTCATTATTCCAGTTACACTGAATTCTCATATTTGCAAACAGCGTTGGGATGTAGCAGAAAATTACTAGGTTCTAAATTAAAGGTTCTTGTTACATTTTGAGAAGGCAGTATTCAAAATACAGTTGTTTTTGTATATTTTATGTATTTAAGAGAATACTTTTAGAACACATTCTTTAAACCATAAATGCTTGTTTATTAACTACATTAAAATCAGTGAATGGCATATAGCAGACATGCTCATTACATGAACTCTTAATAAGAAACTCAACAAGCAGCTTCTTTACAACACTCAAGTTCGTACTAAAGCCTGAGTAGACTGATAAATCAGATGATCTAGTTATTTATCCCAGTGATTCTGAGCTCTTTTGTGGGATGATTGAACTGAACAGTCTCCTCAGTTGTGGACATGAGTTACACAAGTGATAAGCTGAGCACTTATGTTGTATTGGACTTTCGTGCATTGCATGGCATGATGATGTCATTAACTAAAAACCACATAGTTACTCAAGTTATAGTCAAATGTGACACACACGGCAAACTATTGACAGTAATTTAATTGTAATGTTATAGTACGGTGAGTTTAGTAAAAGTGGACCATAATTGTCTGACAATGTGTAGGTGATGTCAAATTACACTGAACTCTTGACAAAGTGAATTTTTAGTACTGTCCCACTTTTTACCGAATATACTGGATAAAGTGGTCTTGGGGGATTGTGGGGGCAGCAGTGCAATGAAGTAGAAGAAAATTGTTAAGAATTAAAGTTAAGTGGTAAGCGATTTTTTATGCACATTACATTTTTTATTCATGTTATTTTTTTACACATTAAGAAAAGAATTCAGTAAAGAAAACTGCCAACCAAGGACAGCAAGGAAGACTGTAAAATAAACAAAAATGACAAAAGCAGAGTTGTTTATGTGCTGTAACTGAATCTGTTACTGAGTACATTTAGAACAGTGTGTTCAGTTTTCAGCCATCACTACTTTTACAAAGTACTCAAAGTGTAAAAGTCTCTTATTCCTGTTCAGCTCATCCATCTGTTACTGCAGCTACAGCCTGCAGCTCTATCAGTTTCCCTCAGCTGCTCCAACACACCCCACACTGAGAGTCCATCATACACCTCACATTCAGTTTACAACCAGCTCACTTCCACACCTTCACTGTGTCCCATCATTTCAATGGTGTCTAGATAGAAGAGAGTTCTTTTACATCATCAGTATGTCCACTGCAGTGTCCACTCAACATCAGTAAATAAAGAGCTGAGAGTGTAAATCATGTAAGGAGGTTGAAATCCTGTTGAAGGAGCTTTTTGTTCTGTTCTATGTATTTGGTATTTGCACTGAGGAGCTGTTTATCTTGAAGCTCTGTTTAATGCTGTTCTGTCACTGTAAGAAGTTTTACTCCATCATTTTTGTGAGACTCTCAGTCTGTGTGATGGAAAGAGCAGCTATGCAGCTCTTAGAGACTGTAATGAAAAATCTATTTCAGTAAATATAGTTTAATATTCTGCTTTATGCACATCAGTAATCTATTATGTCTGTTTGCATTTCTCTACACACCTACTACTGAAATTGTAAGACATGATTTGTTTGTAAAATAAGTTAACAACTAGAATATATTTGTCTAAATGTTTGTGTTAACAATTGTTATATGTTAATTAGTTATTTTTATAACTTTTAAAGAAAAGTGCCATTTTCTTTAAAAAGTTTAAATAAAGTGACAAACAGGTCTCTTTGAGCTGACAGTTACTGTATATGATCAAGTTTCTCTGTGGTTTGTAGCTGCAGAGAGACTTTATAGTTCTATTTAACATAACATGACTAAATAACATGGAAACTACTGAGCTGATAGATTATGGTGAACAAACAAAAAGGAGGAAAAACAGCCATTAAAGCCATAAAAGCTCAGAGTAAAGGAATGAAAGCCGGTTCATTCCATTTAGATGCTGCTGCCCTCTTGTGGTCAGAGAACAGACTGAATGTTTTAAATGTTCCAAATGTCTCCAGATGTAGTTTAATACAAAACCTCATTCATAAAGAGCTTTTTCTTTGGTCTTCTTCTGCCAATCTAACAGCACTCCTCCTTCCACACTTGAGCTGAATCTCAAATGGCTCCCTACATAGTGCACTATGTATGAATTTGAATACTGACTCCTAAACTCCAACAGTTCTCAGTATAGCTAAAAATAGTAATTCGGGATTCATTCACATACATTCACCGTTTGAAACTCAAGTCTGGGTTTGATGCTGCTTTTGACTGAAACATGGACATTTGAAGTGTGTAGGCCATTCAAGTGACATTCTTTAGACTTATATATTTAAGAATTTAACTGTTTTGCAGTGAATCATATCATGCTTTAATTCAAGCCTGTGATATTAATGATGGAGTTGTTTAGTATGTTTGCTATTTTTAGCCTGTTAGCTTGCTGATCAGTCCTGATATGAACTGATATAAAATGTGGACATATTTCACCAACAGCAGCGATATGACTGTATGAAGAACAGCGAAGGTGAGAGCAGTTAGCATCATGCTAATCAGGATAAAGACCACTGTGAACATCGAACCTGAGTGGAAAAGAAAAACACTTAATACAAACAATACATTATATAAATCTCTCTCTCTCTCTCTCTCTCTCTCTCTCTCTCTCTCTCTCTCTCTCTCTCTCTCTCTCTCTCTCTCTCTCTCTCTCTCTCTCTGTAGGATTGTATTAGTGTGAATCTGTAGGAGGAGATAAAGAGATAAAAATGGCGGCTGCAAGAAACAGTAAGTTAAACTTCCAGAACCTACAAAAGGTTTTACTGTGAACATCATTAAATAATATTCAATCAGAGAGTTTATTTTTATTGTGGAGACACACGAGACACAACTATTAATGTGTGTGTGTGTGTGTGTGTGTGTGTATGTGTGTGTGTGTGTTTCTGCACAGATGAGTTTAAACTCTCTGGACCCCGTGATGATGAAGAGCGTCAGTCTGGCTCTGAGGTCACTCTCTCCTGTCACCTGTCTCCTGAAATCAGTGCTGTTGCCATGGAGATCAGGTGGTTTAAGGGGACGGACTGTGTTTGTCTCTATAAGAACAGACAGGTGACAGAGGGGAGGGGCTACGAGGGCAGAGTGAGTCTGTTCACTCAGGAGCTGCAGAGAGGAAACGTCTCCTTACAGATCAGAGACTGTAGAGAGTCAGATTTAGGAGTTTATCTGTGTCAGGTCACCAATGGAGACACAACAGAGGAGTGTACAGTGGAAGTAAAAATGTGGGAAAGTAAGTATTCCAGTAGTTCACTCTACATAAACTCATCATCATCATCAGCGTCTCAGAATGAAAGATGAAAGGCCAGAAATGAGAAACACAGGCGTTCAGAATGGTGTTGTTCAGATAAAGGAGGTAAAACATACAGAGGATAAATGATGTTAATGTGGAGTGAAGGACAGATGGAGCATTTCAGTAGAAAAAACAGTGACTCTGTTTCTCACTTTGACTCTAAACCTCCACATCATGACTGCACAGTGGAAAACTTACAACTGCAGCTGAAAAGCTGACGATCCACAAACTATAGACACAAAAAGGGGCGTGTTCAGAGTTGAGCTGCGCGTAGTGAGGAGATAAAACCGAAACTGCGCATCTTTATTCACACTTCAGTCATTCTGTGGACTCGCGCGCTGTTTAGACTCGTTGCGCGCGGGGCGGAGTTCACCAATAAAGAGGCGAGTCTCAGTTCTCCGATTTAGACCCTGAAGGAGCTGTATTAAGTCCAGCGCCCCCGTCTGACCGTTTGATGTAACCACAATATTTCAAACTGAAGTCAGAGTGTAAAATACAAACACATTGAGGCCAAATTTAAATCTAAATATCATATAAATGAATGTAAACATTTATCAAAACAATAAAATACAAACCTAAAATTAAATCTTATCTTAATCTTATAATCTTCTAAGGAGTTTAAGATGAAGAATGTGAGTGAATGTGATCTCCAGTCTGTAGATCTAGTTGAGTTATTTCAAGCCAGCTCACCTTCAGCCTGACAGGACACATCATGGATTTCCATCAACAAACATTAAGAAAAAAGCTTCATTTATTTAATGAGATCAAGCAAAGTTTTAGTTTAAACTCTAAATCAGTTTAGTTCAGTTCTAAATCATCTTAAATATTGAGTTCTTCTTACAGAATCACTGAACTGAGCTGAAATATGAACTACATACACTGTAAAAGTCAAACAGGCTGTTTTTGAGGTTTGAATTATAAGAATTATTTTGTTTGTCTGAAGTAGCTTTAAGAGTAACGTGGATCAAAATGACTTTACAACTAAAAATCCATTTCTAGATCTTTTAGTCTTTATTTTCTCTAAAGGGACGAATCCTTTATCCTCCAACTAAATATGTTTCAATCTAAAAATCTCAATAGATTTAATATTATATTATAATATATTATATTAATGCAAATATATAATTATATTATATTTTAACAGAAATATTATTATTACCTTACCAAATACTCTTTATTTTCTATTATTCCCATATTGATTGTTAATAGTTTCTGCCGCAGGGGTCTATGCCGCCAAGAGCCTCCCCGCCATCTCCCACTGCCTATACGGCAATAAAGATCTTTTTGGGAATGAGCTGGAGGAGGTTGCGGGGGACAGGGTCGTCTGGGATTCTCTGTTCTCCCAACTGCTACCGCGACCCTATCTGGACTAAGCGGTTAATGATAATAATAATAATAATAATTGTGTAATGGGCATAAAAGCTCTGGTTCTTCAGCTTTTTTATTTATTAATTATGATGAGACCAAAACAAATCTCAATAGATTTACTGACATAATCAGTAAATAATACTTTTAATTGTATTATTATTATTATTATTATTATTATTATTATTGTCACTTGTAGTAGTAGTCGTTCTAGTAATACTAGTATATGTGCCTTTTTATTGTTATTATTATTATTAGTAGTAGTATTGTTATTAGTGTTAGAATCTTATATTTATACTCTTTTAGGCTTTGTTTATTTATTTATTTTTTTTAATTAAAGTTGCTCCCTCTGGCTTTTTTCAGAGCTGCAGTAAAAACTCTAATAAAGAAGCTCTGTGTGAGGAACTGATGGGTCTGTTAGTCGATCATTTAGAGAGAGTTTCTGTGGTTCTTTAGTGAAGAAGAGTTTCTGAAAAAACTCGCTATTTAACGAACTTTCTTAAAAACATGTTAATGAAGTGATTTTGGGAAACGAACCCAGAATGATCAGCACAGTAAAAAAGCCTGACCTGCTGCTTGACGGCTCTGATTTGAGCTGTTTTCAGCTCTCAGTTCTCCACAGAAACCTGAAAACGTGTTGATGGTGTTTGAGTATTCGGCTCTCCTGAAGCTCCGACTCCTGACTGTTACAATAGAGATTCATCTTTTAGTCTTTCATTCAGTTTATTCATTAGTTTTCCTTCAGCTCATGATCCTCATTCATTCATGAAGCTTCAGAACACAAAACTCTCTTCTTATATTTACCGTTTCTTAATGATTTATTTCATATGTTCCTTCATGATCTGTTCCTGATTGACACTATATTAGTTAATAATAGTTATTATATCAGTTCATCTTTTAGTTCATATATCAGTTAATCTTAGTTATTATATGAGTTAATCTGTCTGTTCATTCTGTAAATGTACTTTATCTGATTTTAACTGCTGCAGGAATAAAAACAATTCCTTCTCATGTTTGTTTATCCGTAATGAAGCATAACACATTATTCATTACTGATAATTACTATATTAGTTCATGAGTTGTTGATGCATAATTACTAGTTTACTAAGGAACCTTATTGTAAAGTGTTACCAGTCATTTCTATAAGGGTTGAGTTTCTGCTGTAGGTTTACACTTTAACTGTTTAGCTGAACATCTTCATGGAGTTGTACTGAAAGCATTGAGTGACAGTTCAGTAGTGAAGGATGAAGAACTACAGTACAGATGAGAAACGGATGAGATTTGACTAAGTTTGTTTCCTTCTGTTTTTATTCCACAGCATTGTGGGTAAGTATTTAACTCTCTTTACTTATTTCTCTGCTGGTAGTGACTGATTTTTATACTTTTATCACATGAACTACATTCAATACAGACATCAAGCAGCTACATAATATTGAGATTCAGGTAAATTTCACATGATGAACAAAGTCTCTGATCTCAGAATGAAAGCTTTTGACTTCCCACAATGCTCCTGTGCATAATCCCACTGCACTGCAGAAATGTAGAGACAGTGAAGTTCACTGAGGAGAAAAAGACACAACAAATAAAAGCAGTCTGGCTCTGTTGGGAGTGATGTCACTGTTCTTATGTGATGATGGAATTTTTGAGTCGTTCATCATCAGTACATCATTATCATTAGAGTGTCTCTCATTACTGTAGTTTTCCTCTCCTCCATTACTGAAAATACCCCAGAACACACACAGCAGGAGCTTCTGACACACACTCACACGCTCAAATTTGTGTGACTACAATCATTTCTGAACACACCATGTAAAGTAGATTTGATCTGAATGAGCTCATTATCTGATGTGCTTCTTCAACTCTATGTTTCTCAGGCAGATTTGACAGATCTACTTACTCACACACTCACCCTCATCATCTCAGCTCCAAATAACACAGAGACTCACATAAGAGCTTTTCACACCACCACATTACTATTCTAGTGTCCCGTGTTCATTAGAGTTTGTGCTTAACATTCATTTTCCTTTTCTACTGTAATTCAGCTGATTCTTTCACTGACTCTCCAAATCACACTGTCCTGCTTTGTGATGGTCACACCACACTGACCAGAGCTAGAGGTGTTACAGGAACACACACTCACACACTGGAGTTCAGGTGAACTCAAACATCTTCATTTACACACATCATAACTTCAGTACAAAAGAAGCTGAAAGATCAGAATAATCAGCTTCTCTTATTCAGTCTGCAGCTCTCTCTCATCTCCAGCCTGCTCTTCTACTCATGTGCTCCACTTAAACAGTTCATATTCTCCTCCACTACAAAGCAGCTCCACCTGTGTTCCTTTGTGTGTGGAGGAGTTCTAGATGGGATGATGAGGAATCATTTAGTCCACAGTCCTTACAGGCTGATCAAGTCCAGATGCAGCTCCACCTCTCTGACCCTCACACTGACCAAGCTACTGACCTTCAGTTACCCTGTGTGTAGTTTTGTAGATACACAGGAAAGACTGAACCTTAAAGAGACAAGAGGGGCTTTTTAGAGGACAGTTTACTTTCTCTCTCACTCAGGGTTCACTGACACATTTCAACAGCAGCAAAATTTTATGTTTGTCAGAAATATATGGCAAAAAATAAGATGAACAGGAAAAGTTATTCATATGAATAAACTACAATTATGACTGACTCCCATGTTTAATAGCTGCTTTACTCAAATCCTTGTGAAGAAAGATTTCCCAATAAACATGTATGTTTACAGTGGACCAGCATAATAAGTGAATGTATTTTGTTAATGAATTCAAACGTGAATTAGATTTACATCATTCGGTAGAGGAAGTGTACAGTGTGATTTAATCAGAAAAGTTATTAGTCAGTTCAGCTGAAACACTTAACACATAAATGGATGAAAAGCTGTTTTATTTCAACCCTACAGTCTGTTATGAGACAGATAAGAGAGGAGAGAACGAGGAGTGTAAGACACTGAAATAGAATGTTTTTTATACATTGATTCTACATGAATGACCAGTTCAGCTCCACAATTAAATCATTTCAGGTTTTTTGCTTCCACAAAGTAGTGTCCAGTTAAGAATTATTAAAATAATATATATTACACAACAAATTACAACTGAAGACATATTAAGACACGGTTGCTCAGGGTTAATTCTGTTGTTCTTCCCCACACACACACAAATCTGGTCTAGTTTATATTCCGCATATTCAGCATGTCAAGGGTCAATATTGCTCATTAATTAGTTTCTCTTCTCCAGGGAAAACTGTATTCCAAAGTCTATGAGGTGAGAACACTAATTAATAAACATCATTTTCTTATAGAAGCAGATTTGGACGCATGAGAAAGTCACCTTTTGCTTAATATCAGTGTAATGTTTCTGATCTCTGTCTTGGTCGCCTTATTACCACCTTTTACCAGAACCTTGATTTGTTGTCAGATGTTCAGTTTTACTCCTGTTATAAAATCCTGCTCTAACTCTGCTTTAATCTCTTCTTCACCTGAGTTTAAATATTTCAATCCGCTACAATCAGCAGAGTCTGTACTGTCAGTAATATCAGCTCTCAGTGATTCATACTGACACCAACCATCATCACATCTTCACTCTGTTTTATTCTCTTCAACAGAGTAATAGAGAATGGACAGAAGAGGAGAGACTGAAAATGAAGGAATCTGTTCTGCTGACTGGTGAGTTTTAAGGAGATACAATATTAAACCTGTAAAATTCTAATGTTTTAATGTAGGCAGGTTTCTCAATACCATTTCCATTTTTATTATAATGAAAAGATCATTATAATTATAGAATTCAGTATTATTAGATTATCACATCTCATATTTTGTGTAATTCTTTGATTTTGGTATAAATCATTCAGATCTCTCTGCTACAGTTTTAGAGATTCTTGTCATCGTGCTGTTGTAAAGACAGACTGTAAAGGACGTGATTGTTTTGGACTTTTTGGATCTTCTTTCAGTCTTTTTGTGTCATTGTGTGTGTCAGCCTGATTTAAAGCATCTGATTGGCTCACTGGGTTTTTGTCTGCAGGCAAAAGAGCATTAAAGACTAATAACTGAGTTTAACTCTTTAAATTCCCAGAATTTTAACTTCATAATACTTATTATTCAAAGCTACATGGGAATCAATACACAGTAATTTATGAACTGAGGGGTGATGGGTTTTAAGGGGTTAAAAACTGCACATACTGTAAATATGTTTAATGAGATATTATATAGACTGTAGAGACACTACAGTAGAATAGTTTAGATTATGATGGGACTCATTGCTGTTGGATATTAAACTGAATCCTGTTGGTTCAGCTTGTTCTGCAGTTCTGTGGTTCCTCACTCTGATCAGCAGCATTCACTGAGTTTTAGTCTTGAATCAGTGATCTTAGCTCATCTCTGTGTAGCTGCTGCAAGAGTGCAGATGGTTATCTGATCATGTTCTTTAGTGAGCTGGTCTTGTGTAACAGCAACAGTTTGTGCTACTAGAGTTAATACAAATATTGTAAACTAACTTTACTTCCAGTAGAGTTATACACTCTAAAAACCCTGTATTAAGTGCTAAGTTACTCAAAAATAGACTTAAAGGATGAGATTAGACAAGAAATACTAGCACCTAGAAAAAATAGGACACACATGCTTCACAAGAACAAAACAGCTTTAAGAAGGCATTAATGAATGAGCCTGAACTGAATTATAGTTCTGTTTCACCAAGTTATCTACAATTAACAGACTGATTACCCATTTGATTATGGTGAAAATCAAAAATGAGGACATATGATCAAAATATATATAAATCAATGTGCTGCTCAGAGGCATCTTCAGTGTTAGATGAATGTGTTTCTTACAGAGTTATCAGAAGAGGGTAAATGTTATAAAGATAAAGAGAGTATTTTAATGGAGAGAAAAGCACAGCTGATGGAAAAAGACAAACAAATTCAAGAAAAAGAAAAACTTCTGTCAATAAACACAGAGACACTTCAGATGAAGGACAAGATGCTGGAAGACAAAGAAAAACTTCTCACAGAGACAAAAGAAAAACTGGAACAAATGACCAAAGAGACTCAGATACAGCTTAAAGATAAAGACTCACAACTGGAGACTCTGAGAAAAGAACTGCAGGACAAGAGCAGAAAACTGGAACAACAGAAAACTGAACTCACCTGTCAGCAGAAAGAGTTAGAAGAGAAAGAACAACAACTGAAACACACAGGTAAGAATTTAAGACACAGACTGATTGTAAAATATCTGACTGATAAATTAATATTCTGTCTTTATCATTTCAGCACAGCAGAATTCAGACCTACAGACTGAAACTGAAACACTGAAAACTCTCATTTCATCACAGACGACTGGTGAGTTTTAGGTTTAAGCTCAGAAATCTCAATTTTTATTAACTGTGTTAATTATTGTGATTGAATAATTGTTAACATACACTACCAGCTAAAATTTGGAATATGTACAGATGTGTATCTTCTTTAGTCTTACTGGAAAAGCATTCAGAAGCAGAGATTTTTTTGAATGACCACTCAATAATGTCTTCTTCAGATACTAGAGAGCTCTCCTGAATGAGTCCAGAATGAGTGGGTTCTAATGGAGCTTTTATAAATGCTTAAATCATTTTCAAATGTAAAAATGATCTTGTTTTCTAAACATACAAGAGCATGAAAAACTTCAACACTGCTGTTATTGTTCTGAGCTCACCAACCAATCAGCACTCAGTAGCAGTAATGCTAGCTTCCTACTCAGGGCTGCTGGAACCACGATGGTAGGTGGGCATTACTTTTTAAAGTACTGTGGCGACACCCCTCTACTTTTTGAGTTCAGGATATGCCCATAAAAACCTCCGTTCTCCCTAAACTGCACAAACAGGAAGAGTAAAACTGAGTGGCAGAGCCAATCAGAATCTCAGTTTCAGCCAGGAGGAGCTTTCAGACCTGGCTTAGTTGGTGCGGACCTGTCCCACTTTTTCTCTGTTCAGTTTTCAGTTTTGCATGCGACTCCACCCAAATTCAGATCTGCACTAACAAACTGAGCCATGCTGTTTCATGAGGGAGTTCAACACTTTTCTTTCAGAGCACATTTTCTCTGCACTGTCTGCTGCTTTAACATTTCACTTTACAAACACTCATAACATTCCTGCACTGTGAACTCCTTTAAATAAAGAGAGACAAGCAATAAAATAATGATATGGTGAAAATGACAATGATGATTATGGATTATTGGGGAAAACTTTTGGCCAAGCGTCAGCGTCCTGATCAGTTAAACTTAAACTGCAATACAAGCATAGACGATAAGCGTCTCTATTTTCTGTTTTTCTCTGTTTTTATGGTGGTGAATGTGAGAGTAACAGAGCACTTGCATCCCGGCAAAACTTCTGATCAATAAACAAACAAAGATATGTAATTTAGTCCACTTTAGCCCTGGTAGTCCACCATCTGAACTAAAGGAAAGAGATACAATATCATCAAGGAAAAAAAAATGTGTAGTGGGTCTTTAGAAAATGAACTGGGTATGAAAACAGTCTGATGTTCTTCAGAGATGTTAGCTAGCGAATGCTGCTGTCTGAGGCTGCAGCTACTGAAGCAGCATCAAAACAAACAATTACACTGTTCAGGTTCAGAGGTGGGTAGAGAAGCCTGAATCAGTACTTAATTAAAAGTATTGATACTTGCATAAAATAATTACACAAGTAAAAGTACCTTCCCCAAAACAACTTGAGTAGAAAAAACAAAAGAAGCAGAGTGAAAATGTACTTAAGAACTGAGTACTGCAGCGGAACTTCTTAGTACATCCAGCATTTATCAGCACATGAACTGGCGCAGGTAACAGCATATAATGACAATACTGAATAAATATGTGCATATATTGGTACTGAAATAAAGTGTCTAGGTGTGGAGTGTCCAGATGTGCAAGAAGCGCGATAGGGGGTACAGAAAGTGCAATATGTACAGTAAGTTGTCCATATGGGCAGATGGATAAAATAAACCTTTGATTTAGTATGAGATAAACCTATGATTTAGCATGTGATCCAGATTCAGTCCTCATCTATCCTCTTCCCTCTTCTTTCTTCTCTTTTTCTTCTGGCCCCACTGAGAAGAGTTGAAGAGCCTGATGGCTCTAGGGACAAAGGATCTCCCGGGTCTGTTGGTAGAGCAGCTCTGTGACAGCAACCTGCCACTAAACATGCTCCTCTTGTCCATGATAATGGTGGCCATCATCCTCCTTAATGTAGAGCAGTTTGTGCAATGTCTTTCTCTCGGCCACCTTAGCCACAGAGTCTAGTTCCACACCGATCACTGACCCTGCTCACCTGACCAGCTTGTCCAGTCACATCTCGTCTCTCTTTTTCATGCTTCCGCCCCAGCACACCACAGCATAAAAAAGACAGCTGGCAACCACAGTCTGACAGAACATCTGCAGGAGCTTCCTACAGATGTTAAAGGATACCAGCCTCCTCAGGAAATAGAGCCAGCTTTACCCCTTCCTGTACAGGATGTCTGTGTTGGCTGAGCAGTCCAACCTATCATCCAGTTGCAGTCTGAGATACCTGTAGGTCATTACCCTCTCCACTTCAACCCTCTCAATTGAGATTGGCTGTGTGAGTGGCCTAGCCCTGCGAAAGTCCACCACCATCTCCTTGGTCTTGGAAGTGTTCAGTAGCAGGTTGTTCCTACGGCACCACACCACAAAGTCCTTCACCAACGTCTTGTACTCCTCCTCCTGCCTTCCCCTTACACAAGCCACAGTGGCAGTGTCACCCGAAAACTTCTGCATGTGGCACATCTTAAAGTCTGAGGTATACAGTGTAAAGAGAAAGGGGGAAAGTACAGTCCCTTGTGGTGCTCCTGTGCTGCTGACTACAGTCTCTGATGTACAGTCCTTCAGCCTGACATACTGCGGTCTGCCAGTGAGGTAGTCAGTAATCCAGGAGACCAGGTGCGGATCAACTTGCATCCTTGCCAGCTTATCTCTCAGTTGGAGGGGCTGAATGGTATTAAAGGCACTGGAAAAATCAAACAACATGACTCTTACAGCGCTACCACCCTTGTCCAGATAAGAGTGGGCCCGATGGAGAAAGTATAGCATGGCATCCTCCACTCCCACTTTCTCCCTGTAGGTGAACTGCAGAGGGTCCATTGCATTTCAAACTTGGGGTCTGAGAAGGTGTAGAGGCAGGTGCTCCAGGGTCTTCATGATATGTGATGTTAGAGCGACCAGCCTGAAGTCATTGAGCTCACTGGGTTGCCCCCTCTTGGGTACTGGAACGAGGCCTGATGTCTTCCACAGTGTGGGAACCCTCCCCAAGCGCAGACTCAGGTTGAAAATGTGCTGTAGGGGTGCCCCTAGCTCAGTGGCACAGGACTTTAGTAGTCTAGGACACACTTTGTCCGGTCCAGCTGCCTTCCTTGTGTGGAGTTTCCTCAGCTCACCTCTAACCTGATCTGCAGTGAAGATGTACAGAGGGGGAGAAGGGGGGGCTGCAGCGGTGCAGCAGATCAGATCTGATGTGTTAATGTGTGAAGGGGGGAGATGGGGCTGTGTTGCCTGTGCTGTCAGCCTGTGGGAAGGGTGCATGAATATCAATAGAAGAAGATGAGGTGTTCATGTCCAGGCAGGCAGAGACTGAAGTACCAGGAGCTGAGAAGAGGGAGGGTTTGAAAATAACCGCTGGATGTACAGGAGCTGTGGAGATCTGAACAGGGCAGTCAAACCAGTTATAGAAGATGTTGAACTCATTGGCTCTCTCTACGTCACTGTCTAAGGCACTGTCCATCCTCTGCTTTCAGCCTGTAATGGTCTTCATACCATTCCTCATGTTATTCTCCCCTAACATCTGCTCCACCTTCTTCCTTTAGGACTCCTTGGCCTCTCACAAGTGGACTTTGAGCTCCCTCTGTACGCTCCTCAGCTCTTCCTGGTTATTGTCTTTAAAGGCCCTCTTGTTCTTGTTCAGCAGGCCTTTGACATTGCTGGTTATCCAGGGCTTGTTATTAGCAAAGCAGCGTACAGTTTTCACAGGAACAACAATGTCCATGCAAAAGTTCATGTAGTCCATCATGCAGTGTGTAATCCCCTCAGTGTCCTCTATGGCTCCTGCAGTACACTCCATTCAGTGGACTCGAAACAATTCCTGGGAGCCACTTCGGCTGCAGGAGACCATTTCCTGAAGGAGCGTGTAGTTACAGGTTGTCTTCAGACACGGGGCTTGTACTGAGGCTGCAGGTAGACCAGGTTGTGGTCAGATTTTCCGAGAGGGGGTAGGGGTGTGGTGGTGTATGCATCCTTCACATTGGCTTAAAGGAGATCAACTGTCCTGTTCTTCCTAGTGGGGCAGTCTACACACTGGTAAAAAGCAGTGAGCATTGAGTCCAGTGTAATGTGGTTAAAATCACCAGAGATAGCGATGAAAGCCTCGGGGTGCTGGGTCTGAAGTCTCGCAATGGTTGCGTCGGCAACTCACCGCCAGCAGTTCAATATCCCGACAGCAGATTATCTCCTTCACAGTCACATGTCCTGGGTTACACCATCTGATGTTCACAAAAAGCACAAGTCCCCCACCTTTGCTTTTGCCGCTCAGTTTAGCATCCCTGTCCGCTCTCACAGTGGTGAATCCGGGAATGTCCACATTAGCATTGGGAATGTTGCCGGTTAGCCACGTTTCCATGGGACATAAAAGACTACATTCCCGCTGATTATGAACCAGTGCCACTAGTTTGTCTGTCTTGTTGGCCAAAGAGTTCACATTCCCCATCACCACTGATGGAATAGATGGTTTATACCTCCAGTGTTGTTTGTCCATGCACTTAGCCTTTAGCTCAGCGCCAGCTCTGCAACCCCGATATCTCCTCCGCAGCTCCTCCAGAATGGGGTGCATTGTGCTGGTGTGACCCTCTGTTCTGAGCGCTAGCAAAAGTTATTTTTGCCCCCACGCATGAAAACAGGTTCCATGTCCTTAGTATATACAAAACAGTCACTAAATTAGCAATATAAGCATACAGAAAAAAGAAAAAGTAAGGAAAAAGTGCAAAAACAGTACACAAAAGACAGAGCTACTGGAATAGTCTGTTTTTCTCTTTTGGGGATTCTTTTGGTCTAAAATTCAAAGCTCTAAAGTCAGAGATGTTACCATACCATACGAATGGCTAAAATGTAACAGAGTAAAAAGATTCATTTACTCACTAATATACTTTAGTAGAAGTGAAAGCAATATGATTTGAAGATACTCAGGAGAGTAAAAATCCATCAATATTTTAGTACACATACTTGAGTAAATATAATTAGTTACTACCCACCTCTGAATAGGTTTATAAAGACTCTTTTGGAGTAAGTTCCCACATAAATGGAAAGAAATATATTTCATTTATTTATTTATTTATTAATTTATTTACTTACTCAGATCTCTAAAAGACAAAATAAACGCTCATGCCAAGACCATGGAAGGCTTGTCGGTAAGGTTGACACGCTACAAGGCACAGTTCGCCAAACGAAGTAAGACACTAATCACTGCCTCTCTGAAGTTGGGAAATTGAGACAGAAACTACATGAAATGGAGGACAGGTCAAACAGAAACAATGTGAGGCTGGTCAATTTACCAACTGGTGCAGAGGGTGATGACCCGGTCAGTTTCCTGCGAACAATGCTTCCAAAATGGATTCCATGTCTGAATGGGAAAGCCTCGGTTCCTCTTGAAATCGGCAGGGCCCACCGAATCTATTCCAATAACTCGTCTCGGCCTTGCACCATGATATTCAGGCTGCTTCGTTACTCAGATCGTCAAGCCAAACTTCATGGCGCCCGTAAAGTAAAACCAGCATTCTCAGACGGATCGCATTTGGAGTTCTATGCGGACTACAGCTCCGAAACGACAGTTGCGAGAAACAAGTTCAAAGGGATCCGGACCAAACTCCGTCAGAAGGGCATTGACTCATTTCTGATCTACACTGCCATCCTGAGAGTCAGCTACAAAGGTGAGAAACTCTCACTTGATTCGGCGGACGAGGCAGAAATGTACTTTACCGACATTGACACCAAGTCAATGACTCTGGATAAAAAGGCAAGGGCCTTGTTGCATTTCACTGACATGGAATGAGTACCGGGCTCTCCTCACACAACGCGCAGTGATCGTTGTGGTTCGTGACTGTTTTTCTCATACGACTAAAACTCACTAGATATTTTTTTTTGTTTGTTTGGCAGGACTGAAACAACGATTGGTGCTGCATTTTTTTGTCAAGGGTAATTTTAATTTGCTTTAAATGTGAGTTATGAAGGGTCAGAACACTGGGATTGTTTTTATTACTGTTATTCATAACATTGTATGTATGAGATTTCTGGCTACCAGTTCCGATGTAGACCTCTCAGTCTTCTTCTACTTCCTATAGTTTAAGGCGTCAGTGTTGACTATAATTAGCTAATTTTATTTATTTATTATTTCTTAATATAAATACTTAATAAGGCAGAATGAACTCCAGTGGTGGGAGGCTGTACTTGGTTCGGTGTTAAGACATCGCTTTGTGGTTCTCACGGACGTTGACAGAAGGGATTGGTGGGAGAGGGGAGGTAGAGGGTGTTCACAGTAATCACATGGGATTACCTTATTTTAAATGTCTCAACATAGGACATTGTTTAGCTTTAATATTGATTATTTCACTGGTATTCTTGGATTGTGTTTTTCAGTTCGGCACATGGGGTTCGGCTTGTGTATCAAATTGCTATAATGGATAGTTACAGAGTGATGTCATTCAATGTCAGGGGTCTAAATTCTTCATTCAAAAGGGCTCGACTTCTAGACTTCCTGCACAGGAATAAAGTGGATATTGCATTGCTGCAAGAGTTGCATCTTAGACCAGTTGATACTGTGAGATTACAAGATAAAAGATATAGATTAGTAGTAGCCTCTGGAGATGGTTCTCATACCAAAGGTGTTGCTGTAGTAATGAAGCGCACATTAAGTATCAGTATTATCAAGACTAGAGCAGATACTACAGGGAGGCTCGCATTTTGTTGCACATCCATACAAGGGAAGAAAGTGGCTTTTATTAGTGGCTATGCACCAACGATCTATGAACCATCTTTTTTCCTAATATTACCAAAGAATTACTGGCTTTGAATATTATCTAACTGTGGGCTCTGATATGAATACTTTTGTGGACCCAAGCCTAGATAGAACGTCCTCGCTCATTTCATTGGTTCGAGTAACTGCCTCCGAATCCCTGAATAACTTAATTAAGGACCGAAACTTGGTTGATGCTTGGCGGGTTAAGAACCCCACCGTCAGAGATTACACATATTTTTCACCTCATCATAAAATGTTTTCCAGAATAGATCTTATTCTCCTTTCAGCCAATCTGCTTCCTACGGTTTCTTCCATGTGCATGTCACTAAACATAAATATTATTCACTAGGAAACAAGCCAAGCCACCTCCTTGCATTAAAGCTTAAACAACAAAGCAGTAAAAGGTCTACTTCGGCAATCAAATGTCCAAATGGAGGCATTGTCTCAAAGGCCCCTGAAATCATTGAAGCATTCAACTACTGATACTCAACCATCTGAAAACGATTATACAATTTTTTTTCAAAACTTAAACCTTCCTATGTTGACACCATTGGAGGCAGATGATCTGGACTCTCTGATTACATTAGAAGAATCTCTGTTAGCACTTAAATCTATGTCAAAAGGCCATTCTCCAGGTATAGATGGGCTGCCTGCAGAAGTGTACCTAGCTCTGCGGGACATTTTAGGACCAATATGGCTCCATAGAGAGCTCAACACTGCGCTTATTACCGTCATACCAAAACCAGATAAGGATCCGTTAAATTGTGCCAATTATCGCCCTATTACGTTTGAAAGTTCTGGCTGTTAGGTTGGAGAAAGTGATAGATAAACTGATCCACCCAGACCAAACTGGGTTCATGAAAGGCCGTTTAGCTTCAGACAATATAAGAAGACGTCTGCAAAAATGTAATAGGAGAAGCACAAACGTTTTTATCTCCCTGTGGCCTCTTCTTTCTTGATGCAGAAAAGGCTTTTGATAGGCTCGAGTGGCAGTACCTTTGGAGAGTACTGGATGTGTTTAAATTTGGTCCAAATTTCATTAGCATGATTCAGGTGCTATATTCTAACCCATCAGCTCGGTATGCATTGGCAGGTACTATTCTGACCTATTCAGTATATCTTGGGGCACGCGTCAAGGTTGTGGGCTATCTCCATTAATATTTAACCTGTCTATGGAAACTCTGGCTCAATATATACGAAAATGTTCCTCAATATCGCCAATTAAAGTAGCCTCATCTAGCCACTCTGTATCAATGTATGCAGATGATACTCTGTTGTTTCTTTCAGATATTGAAAACTCACTTCCCAATACAATTCAGATTTTAAAGAATTTTGGTTCCATTTCTGGCTTTAAAATTAATCTAACAAAGTCTGCATTAATGCTAATCAATACAGAAAAGAACAAGGTGACACTACCTCAAGAAATTCCCATTGCCACTCAAGTAACCTATCTAGGCATTCAGATAAACATTTCCATTGCTGCAATTGCTAAAATAAATTTCGTCAGCATTCTCAAATCCATAGAAGACGACATTAAAAGATGGACAGTCCTACCAGCCTCAATGCCAGTGCGCATATCAGTGGTCAAGATGAATGTTTTACCTCGCATAAACTTCATTAGTTCAGTGCTTCCCCTATCCCCCCAGTTGTAGTTTTAGTCAAAAATGGATTCCTTAATTACCAAATACATCTAGAATGGAAAGCGTCCACCTATAAAAAGATCTACACTACAGCTAGATAAATCCAAAGGTGGGTGGGCCTATCCTAATTTCAATATTTACAACTGGTCATTCATTTCACAAACTATTAAACACTGACTCGAGCCAAACTCTAACCTACCCTAGCGGAAAATAGAACAAGAAATGGTAGCCCCAGTTCGATTAGAGGATTTCTTATTTTCAGGGGTTTCCTCAAAAAATGCGCAATTAGGTATGGTCCGGTAATGACGCATATGCTTCAAACTTTTAAAGCAGCAGAGAAGCACATGGGGTTGCATATTAAATGGCATAAATTATCTCCAATCTGGTTCAACAACAATCTTCTAACAGGGAACAAACCGTTTATCCAAAACTCGTGGGCAGAAAAAGGTATAAGGGTTCTTGAAGACATCAATGGCAGCAATTCTCTTTTGAGGAACGGGTTGATGGGATACCCCAGAATTTTTTGTTCTTTTATTTTAGACTCAGATCCGCAGTGAACTCACATAATGTTAAATGGGGCTCAGACTTGAATGACCATCAAATAATTAGTCGGATCACAGAGGCTCCCAAAAGAATAGTATTTTTTATTTATGCTAAGTTTATGTCACACGTATCTGTAAATGTTTCCAGACAAACGGAGTGGGATAGAGTTACGCAACAGAGAGAAAGGCAGATAAACTGGGAAATGGCTTGGGCTAATGTTTTTAGGGCATCACATAACCCCAATCATCAATTCATTCATCTGAAAATATGCCACAGGGCATATCTGACACCCAGGGTAAGACATTTGATGGGCTTAAGCCCTCACCCCTTCTGTACTTTCTGTCCACATGGGACTCTGGGGACTTTTGCATATTATGTGGGACTGCCCAAAACTGCCATCTCTTCTCTGACCAAGACATACTTCCCCATGGACCCTGAACTTCATTTACTGAATTTTAACTCTAAGTTCCCCATTACGGAAAGTTCCCAGAAAATATGGCTGGCTGGCTTAATGGCAGCAAAAAAAGTCACAAACAGAAAAAAATTGTATGAAATACATGCATACTATGAGTCACTGACAGTGTGGAAGGGCACACTTCAGGGGTGGATCTTGCCTTTTCCATATATGGAGGCAAACGGGAAAATCTAGATACAGACTAAAACATGTATAAAGCCTACACTAATCAAAAATACACAACTGTAAATGTATTACAGTACAAAATTACAGTAAGCATCTGAGCAATCACGCAGTAAAAATGGTCACTTCTTTGTAAAAAGCAACAGTGAGTGAACATGAATGTTAATGTGTTTATTTTATTTTGTTGTTTAACCAAAAATGTATTTTACACGATACCAAGTAATATTTGAACATGTTGAATACATCAGCCTCAAGTCTCAAGAGAGAGAAAGAGACTCTACTGGAGATCACAGTGAAAGAGGTGGAAAGCAGTAAAAAGCAGCTGGAGACTCTGAGAAAGGAACTGCAGGACAAGAGCAGCAAACTACAGGAGATGATGATCCTACTGGAACAACAGAAAACTGAAGTGAGTGAAAAAGACAAACAGCTTGAAGAGAAGGAGAGACTTCTAAGTGAGAGAAACACACAGCTAATGGAAAGAGACAAGCAGGTTGAGGAGAAAGACAGACTTCTAGAGGAGAGAAACAAGCAGCTGCAGGAGAGAACAGATCCAGACTCAGCAGCTCCAGCCAGGAGGAGAAACAGCAAAGAGATTTTACCTCTACACTGTAAGTAAATACTAAGGTTGCATAAAGTTACAACATACAGTGCATCCGGAAAGTATTCACTTTTCAATAGCGCTTCACTTTTTCCACATTTTGTTATGTTACAGTCTCATTCCAAAATGGATTAAATTCATTTTTTCCCTCAAAATTCTACAGACAATACCCCATAATTACAAAGTGAAAAAAGTTTGTTTGAATGTTTTGCAAATTTATATATATATATATGTAAAAAAAAACAAAAAAAAACACAATCACATGTACATATGTATTCACAGCCTTTGCTCAATATTTTGTTGAAGTACCTTTGGCAGCAATTACAGTCTTTTTGAGTATGATGCTACAAGCTTGGTACACCTATTTTTGGGCAGTTTCTCCCATTCTTCTTTGCAGAACCTCTCAAAATCCATCAGGTTGGATAGGGAGCATCGGTGCACAGCCATTTTCAGATCTCTCCAGAGATGTTCAATCGGGTTCAAGTCTGGGCTCTGGCTGGGCCACTCAAGAACATTCACAGAGTTGTCCCAAAGCCACTCCTTTGTCATCTTGGCTGTGTGCTTAGGGTCGTTGTCCTGTTGGAAGATGAACCTTCGCCCCAGTCTGAGGTCCAGAGCGCTCTGGAGCAGGTTTTCTTCAAGGATGTCTCTGTACATTGCTGCATTCATCTTTCCCTCAACCCTGACTAGTCTCCCAGTTCCTGCTGCCGAAAAACAACCCGACAACCCTTTTGGCAAACTCCAAGCGGGCTGTCTTGTGCCTTTTACTGAGGAGTGGCTTCCGTCTAGCCACTCTACCATACAGGCCTGATTGGTAGAGTGCTGCAGAAATGGTTGTCCTTCTGGAAGGTTCTCCTCTCTCCACAGAGCAATGCTGAAGCTCTGTCAGAGTGACCCTTGGGTTCTTGGTCACCTCCCTGACTAAGGTCCTTCTACCCCGATCACTCAGATTAGCCAGGCGGCCAGCTCTAGGAAGAGTCCTGGTGGTTCCAAACTTCTTCCATTTACGGATGATGGAGGCCACTGTGCTCACTGTGACATTCAATGCTGCAGAAATTTTTCGGTACCCTTCCCCAGATCTGTGCCTCGATACAATCCTGTCTCGGAGGTCTACAGACAATTCCTTGGACTTCATGGCTTGGTTTGTGCTCTGACATGTACTGTCAACTATGGGACCATATATAGACAGGGGTGCGCCTTTCCAAATCATGTCCAATCAACTGGATTTACCACAGGTGGACTCCAATCAAGTTGTCAAAACAAATGAAGGATGATCAGTGGAAACAGGATGCACCTGAGCTCAATTTTGAGTGTCATGGCAAAGGCTGTGAGTACTTATGTACATGTGATATTTTTGTTTTTTATTTTTAAGAAATTTGCAAAACATTCAAACAAACTTTTTTCACTTTGTCATCATGGGGTATTGTGTGTAGAATTTTGAGGGAAAAAATGAATTTCATCCATTTTGGAATAAGGCTGTAACATAACAAAATGTGGAAAAAGTGAAGCACTGTGAATACTTTCCGGATGCACTGTATATCACTATGAAACACTAACCACACAGTGGAGGTGTTACTTTAGAATGTATAAGTTTACTTGAGAAAATGTGTGTTTAATAAGAATTTAAACAAAAAATGTCAATTGTTTTATGATATGAAGTTTTATAACAATTTAGTGATAACATTTAAACATTAAACAGCAACAGTAAAACCTGTATGTGAATTTTATAATATATGCTATTATATATCTATCTACAAAGTACACCTAATCTCCATTATGTCTGATTCTTCTGTTTCATAGTCAGTGGAGAGACTCCAGACTCAGCAGCACCACTCAGGAGAAGAAACAGCACTGAAGGACTTTATCCAGATAGTAAATAAATAGACTTTCATATGTTTATTTCATAAATACTCAGAGAATAATATCCACATACACTAACATCATTTCCTTATTGTTGTTGTTGATTCACAGTGAGTGGAGAATCCTCTAGTTCAGCCTCTCCAGAGTCAGTTCCTGTATCAGAGCTCAGGCTGGTGCTGCTGGGGAGGACTGGATGTGGGAAGAGAGCAGCAGGAAACACCATCCTGGGCAGAGAGGAGAGGAGCCAGGCTGGAGCGTCTACAGTGAGGCAGCAGAGTGAGAGCAGACAGGGGGAGGTGGCTGGGAGGCAGGTGACTGTGGTGGACACTCCTGACTGGTTCTGTCCTGGACTCTCTCTGGAGGAGCTGAGACAGGACGTGGGACACTGCATCCGTCTGTCTGCCCCAGGACCCCACACCTTCCTCCTAGTCATACCAGTGAAGCAGTCTACAGGAGAGGAGAGAGGCATGCTGGAGAAAATGGAGGAGATCTTTGGAGAGAGATGTTGGAGGAACACCATGATCCTTTTCACTGTTACTGATGAAGTCCAAGAGAAGAACTTTGAAGAGTTTATCCAGTCAGGAAACCAGGAGGTCCAGAGACTTGTAGAGAAATGTGGGAACAGGTTTCACTGTCTCAGCATTAAGGAGAGTGGAGATGGTTCTCAAATCTCAGAGCTGCTGGAGAAGATAGAGAAGATGGTGGAAGGAAACAGAGAGAAATTCTACAGCAGTGAGATCTACCTGGAGACAGAATCTCAGATCAGAGAGATGGAGAAAAGAATTGTGAGAGAAAGAGAGGAGATGAGAGAGAGACAAGAAAGAGAAACTAGAGAGAGACTGGAGAAATGTGTACAGGAGACTTTAATAAAGTTTACAGAATCAACTGCTGACATTCATACAAAAATAAATCAGCATGAAGAGCGAATAACTAAACTAGAGGAAATGCTGAAAGAGGAAAGAGATGAGGAGAGAAAGGCAGAGCTGGAGAGAGAGGTGGAGAGAGAGATTCAGCAGAGGAATGAAGTTCAGTTGGAGCTGGAAAGATTGAAAGAAGAGACTGAAAAGGAGAAGAGAGAGATGGAGGAGAGACACAGACAGGAGATGGAGGAGATCAGGGAGACATATGAAGGAGAAGCCAGAATGGAGGCAGAGAGGAACCTCATGAAGATCATCCTGCCTGAACTCCAGCAGAGAATCCGGGAGCTCATGACAAAGAAACAGAAAGAGTTTGATTGTAGGATGGATGAAAAGGAGAGAGAGATAGAAACACTGAGACGGAGACTCAGAGAGGGAGTCAGAGGGGGAGTCACAGCAGGAGGAGATGATCATCAGGAGGACACTAGAGGACTGTTTAGCAGGTTAACACAGCGGCTGCTTTGGGGAACTCTCAGTGATCCAGTTATAATCACTCGGTCAGATCAGTGAGAGCTCCTGACTGACTTTCGTTCATAGCAGATGCTCTGATTTGACTGATGGTAGAAGCTGATAGAGAGATCAGCTCAGAATAACAGAATTTTTTTCTTCAGCTCTTTCCAGGATCTCTGTATTTCATTTTTGCTGTGATTACACAGTATATTACTGTATTACTGCAGTGTCACTGTATTTCATTTTGCTCTGATTATACAGTACGTTAGAGTGTTATTGCAGTGTTACTGTATTTCATTTTACTGTGATTATACAGTATTGTACTGTATTACTGCAGTGTTACTGTATCTGGTTTTATTGTGATTATACAGAATGTTACTGTATTAATGAGTGATTTAGCTTTAAACAGTCAGACTAATGAGCTCATGAGCAGCAGACATGCCTATTTCAGCCACAGCTGAAATGCTGTTTTGTCTTCCTCCATTACCTCTTTTTGTATTTGTAATTAATGCATAATTCCAAAATATAAAAATGCATGATAAAACATTTGTATGAGTAATTGCTGCAGTCATATTAGTCTTTATTATCACTTTAAAACAAATTTATAAATGTAATATTTTCCTAATTTCTTCTCTAATCTTAATTTATTGACTTTTCTTCATTCCACAATTTGTGTTCACATAATCTAGAATCCTTAAAAATCTTGGCTACTATCAAATCCAGTGGTGTACTGTTACTGTTAAGTGGTTTTGGTGTTGGTGTTGAAGAAACATTGTTCAGTGCCTCGTAGCAGTGCACTACTGATGGAGGCATTCAGGAATTCAATCACTGGCATCGTGACAGCATCAAAAACACTGAGAAAACACATGGATATCAGAGGAGATGTTTAACAGTGTTGATTGTTTATTTAAGGTGGAAAAAGGTGTACAATACTGGACTTTGTTTGAAAATACTGATATTTGGTGTCCTGGCATAAAAGTAAATTAACATCTGGTTTATTCCATTTCATGGTTCATGGCAAAAGTTTAGAAAATCTGATCTTTTGATGACCTTGATGACCAGTTGACTGCTGGCAGTGGCAGAATTTTCTCTTGCTGCTCCATTAAAACCTTAAGGGATAATCAGCCATCGGTTCATTTACTGACAACATGTAAACAGTATTAAAGCTTTATTTTGTGCCCTAAATGTCAAAACACACACACACACACACACACACACACACACACACACAAAAATCTCTATAATAATGCTAGCTTCTGCTAACACCCTTTTAATAGTACATTAGTGTTAAGCTAATGTTGGTACACATTTTCTGGCTATTCTAGATTAAACACATACATTTGAAGCTTGTAAAAGGCATTCTGTATGTTCTATTTGAAGTGTATAACAGACATTAACATATATGTTGTGTTGTATGTAGCAGGTTTACAGTGACTCTTTCAGTGAAGATCTGTGACACAGAGCTGCTGCCACTGTTCTAACAACTAACTAAAACCTGGTTATATGCAGCTCATATTCACACTCAGTGATGTATCCAGAACTTCCAGAAGGCCTATAGTGATATTTTTCTCTCTAAACTGATCTCACGCATTGTAAATCAAAATGTGCTTGGCTGATTTCACTGTCAGTTACTAATTATGTTGGTGGTTATTCTGATGTTTTTGGCTTTCAGTCCAGCTACTGAACCAGTGGACCCTGAAAGAGTTTCAAGATTTTAACCCTTTTGTTTCCAATCAAAACTTAACAATGTGATAAGACTATTACTACAATACACACTAAGTATAAATACAACATCCATGATGATGCTATGAAATTAAATGCAGGCATGTATTTCTAGTTGCACAAAATTATTAGTCCTTTTCTGAGGGCCTAGAAGGCCACCAAGGTTCCCCACTAATCAAACCTACTTCTTTTCAACTTCTAAATTACTACCAAAAATCCAAAAAACATTGTGGATCAGTGATGTGACTGTGGTCATTACTGAGTGAAGATTAGAGCATGATTATCTTCAGTTCTTCTTCCCACCCTGATAACTGTGTGGAGGGAAGAACAGAGAGAGCAGAGATCAGACTGCTTCACTTACTGCCTTTAATCACTGATTCAGGATCAGCTCTTAGGACTGCAGTGAATGTGGAGCAGCACGTTAGAAGTGGAGGCTCTGTGAGCAGCTCCAGTCGCTGCTGCATTACATGGAGCATGTAGAGCTTCATGCAGCCTCTGGCTGGAAACAGCGGCTGATGCCTGAGCTTGTTCAGTTTGATCAAAGTGCAGCGTGGAAAGCAGCTGAGTGAGATAATCATATATCAGCTGTTCAGGGAGAATCACACAGAGAAGAGGAGAGAGAGCCTGGAGTGACAGAGAGGAGAGCAGGAGTGCTGAATAATTATTAAAGATGATTCATAATCTGTAGATATGAAGTATATTAATATTTGTTGTTTAAATATATGAACTTTTTTGTTATAATTTAAAGAAATTATCTTATGTACAAATTACTTTCTCTAAAATGCACATTTACTAGTAACATTGTTTAATACTTTGATGATTTAAGCATATATATTGTACAGCATCACTACAGTATGAAGCTGTAAATGAACTGAACTAAATCACTAAAACTGCAGCCTCTCACACAACAGAACTGTATATTCACTAATATGATAAAGACACTATTTACACTCAGTCTAAAGCTACATAAACATCACCTTTAAGGTCTCAAATGATTTCTGTGCATTAATGTTTGTGGAAGAAAATAATAACGAAACACTACAAATAAAATCACAATGACTAAAAATGAACTAAAGTGGTGGAGCGTCCAGTCTCCTCTGCAAAGGGCCAGTGCGGCTGCAGGTTTTCATTACAACAAAGCAGAAGCTCTGAAATGATCAGCTGTTTGACTGAGATCAGTTGAATAAAGGAGTAGAATCAGGAGCTTCTGCCTGTTTGTAATGAAAACCTGCAGCTAACCCAGCCTTTTGCAGACAAGACTGGACACTCCTGGACTAATGAATCACTGCAGAAATGTGTTCATGATGTGCTGTGGTGTGTGTGTGTGTGTGTGTGTTATTCATCATTATAATTAAACATCATGGTTGGGATGTAGCAGAAACTATACAGAATACAGAAAGTAGGTATCTGTATTCAGCCCATGTTACATTGTGAGAAGGCAGCGTTCAGAATACAGTTACTTTACATATTTTTAGGAGACTTTTAGAAAACTTACCCAGTAAATTGATATAATAACACATAGTCTTTATATTATAAATGCTTGTCTATATAACTGTATTACAATCAGTGTGTGGTGTATAGCAGACATGCTTGTGAGACAGACTGAGAAAGAGAAACTCAACAAACAGCTTCTTTACAAACACTGCAGTTCCTACTAAAGCCTGAGTAGACTGATAAATCTGATGATCTAGTTATTTATCTCAGTGTTTCTGAGCTCTTTTGTGGGATGATTGAACTAAACAATCTCCTCAGTTCTGGACATGAGTGACAAGCTGAGTATCAGTGTTGTAGTAGTGCAACTTTGCATACTCATGGCCCAGCATCATATGCCCACTATTGGTGAGCACTGACCACGCCCTGGTAATCCCTTGCAAGCTGGTGCATGGCATGGAGACGGTGATGGAGTTCCTCGGTAAACCCTATTGCATGTGCGCTGTCCTCCTCCAGTTCCGGCAGCCAAGCAAAGACTACCAGTAGCACTGGTCCATACAAAAGCACCAGCTATCATCCTTTGTCTTTGTTGTGATGACCCACGCTTCCCAGGGGATGCTTACTCTTCCTGAGACCCCCATTTCCTTGATTTTCTGTTGCTTGGCCTGTTTCTTTGCAAGCAGAAGCCTGTGAAGGCAGAGCTGAATTGGGGTGGCATCAACGCTGTTGGTGCTGTGCTGTATTAAGTCAGTCTGTGTACTGTCCTCCTCCATAGCCACAAGGATGCAACTTCCACAGCTCCTGCTTCTGCTCCTCCGTTTAGCCCGACCTGCTCTGTTCCCTGCCTGTTAAGCTCCTCACAGGTGACACCCACGAAAAGTTGTGGTGTTCTCCAGAGCACAGTGCTCAGCTCTACTGCCAGTACACTCTCTCAGCTCTCTCCACTCTCTTTTTATCCTTCATCTGTCCTGAAGCATTTTCTTAAGTGACAGCCAGGTTGCTTTTGGCTGGCTGAGTCTGTCCAGAAGAGGACAGGAATAGCGCTCAGTACCCCCATCTGCTGGGCTCTGTCTTCTTTGCCTTTTGCCTTTGAGTTTTTGGTGCACTGCTCAGTTTCTTGACACTTGGTGGTGCTGACCAACTTCTGACACCAAATGTGGCATCTCAGTGGCATCTCAAAGGAGACCTTTATTTCTCCTCAAGGAATGTTCTTTTATTAGACCAACAAACAACAACATTAACAACAACTAGAACAACAAATGCCTCTTTCACTTAGGGGGACAGTGCACACAACACAGATATCCAAATGTTCCACCAGTGTAATTTTACTGTAAACTAAATTTCTCATGATAATTTTTCAATATGCATACTTGTGCATACTTAAGTACAACCCTGATACAAAGGACAGAAGACTGTTAGCAGAATTTAAGAACAAAATGATTTGTGGTGCATTTGATGTAATTGATCACAAGTTGTTTCTTAAGCAATCTGCACTGTATGGCTTCAGATTAGCTCTCTTGGATGGAAAGATCTCTTTGCAGGAGGTAAGTGGTTATTGTGCTTGACTTTGCCAAACTATTTACAACATTTACAGAAAACAGAAATTAAATAATAAAGTAAATAAAGGTTGAATAAACTGCTCTACTGTCTTTTTACATGCATTTAACAACATCACTAACAGCCAGATACAGTCATTAAATCGAGAATGTTGCAGCTGCATATTTTAGCACATCAGAACTTTACATATGAAAACCTCGCAATCTGTCATATAAATAGTTCTGCTTTCCATATTACAATGATGTTAATTTCTCTATAGGTTTACCATTATGTTATAAATAAATTATGTAATAAATAAATAAATAAATAAATAAATGCTAGTACAGATGATGTTCATATTTGATGGTAGATGCAACATAAATGTGGACATTTCGAGCTGTGTTTTATTATAGTTGGAGCCAGTTAGCAAGGCTGATTAGCTTAGGTTTGCTACAATATACAAGATAAGTGTTGGCAACGTTATCTGCCAAGCTGTCAGCCTGTTCTAGAGAACAGAATAAAGTACAGCTAGAGAGAATATAAAGAGTTCAAGACAGCTGTAGAACGATGGTACACGAAACTTACATAATTCACAGGTGATAGTAACAATGGGACTTTAATTAGCCTCACAAAGGTTTGAAGTTATACAAAATCCAGCCCACATCACATTCTTTTCAAAACAACTTGAACAACTGTTTACACAACATTTAGATAGCTACATATACACTTCTGTTGCTAGAATATGAATGCAGCTTTGCAATGTCTTCTTTATTTAGATTTAACTTTAAAAGGGTCTACAGTCTGAAGTAAACTTATTTGAAATTCAATAGTGTGTTACTTTAATGTAGCTGCACACATTAAATGTACACTATTAGGACCAAACTATTAGGACACACCACTTAATAATTGAATTCAGTTGTTTCATTCAGTCCCATTGCCACAGGTGTATAAAATCAAGCACATAGTCTGCCTTTACAAACATTTGTAAATGAATGGGTTGAGCTCAGTAAATTTGAGTGTGGTACTGTAGTACAACCCCATTTCCAAAAAGGTTGTGACACTGTGCGAAATGTAAATAAAAACAAAATGGAATTATGTGCAAATTAGTACACAAGTAAAGTAGTTGTAAAGACAACATATCAGATATTGAAACATAGAAATATTGTTGTTGTTGTAATATTTGCCCATTTGGAATTTGATGCCAACAATACGTTCCAAAAAAGTTGGGACAGAGGCAACAAAAGGCTGGTAAAGTTGTGTAATGCTAACAAAAACACCTGGTGGTTAATTGGCAACAGGTCAGTAAAATGATTGGGTATAAAAGAGCTTCACAAACAGGCTGAGTCTTTCAAAAGTAAAGATTATGAAATGAAAAAAATGACAAAGGAGACCCCGAACTGTTCAGCAGCTGAAATACTAAATCATACAAGAATGGGAGAACATATCACTTTTAAAACTACACCAGTCAGTCTCATCAGTTCCCAAACACTTATAGAGTTTGTTAAAAGAAGAGATGATAAAACACAGTAGTAAACATGCCCATGCAACTTTTTTGGAACATGTTGTTGGCATCAAGTACAAAATGGGCATATATTTTTCAAAAAACAATACAATTTCTCTGTTTCAACATTTGATATGTTGTCTTTGCAGTATTTTCTTTAAAAATATGGTTTACATGATTTGCACATCATTGAACTCTATTTTTTATTTACATTCTGCACAGCGTCCCAACTTTTTGGGAAATGGGATTGTAGAATGCAATTGCAATGATTCAGTTTGTCTTCCCGTTATAGCTATTCCATGAAAAACTATGAGAGATATTATTGAAACGTGGAAGCAATTAGGAACCCAAGAAACTCAGGTACGAAGTGTCAGACCACGTACAGTTACAGAGCAGTGTACTGAGGCGCATAGTGCATAAAAGTCACCAACACTCTGCTGACTCAATAACTGCAGAGTTTCAAACCTCCTCTGGCATCAATATCAGCACAAAAACTGTGCGCTGGGGGCTTCATGGCATGGGTTTCCATGGCCGCTGCATGCAAGCCTTACATCACCAAGCACAATGCCAAGCATCAGAAGGAGTGGAGTAAAGCTGCTGCCACTGGACTCTGGAGCAGTGGACACTGCCTGTGACAAAGGCCCTTTTCTGTTCCAGCATGACTGACCTCCAGTGCACAAAGCAAGGTCCATAAAGACAAGGTTGGGTGAGTTTGGTGTGGAAGAACTTAACTGGCCCTCACAGAGCCCTGACCTCAATCCCATCTAACACCTTTGGGATGAACTAGAACGGAGACTGCAAACCAGACCCTCTCGTCCAACAGCAGTGTCTGACCTCACAAATGCTCTTCTTGATGAACAGGCTAAAATTCCCACAGACACTACCACAATTCTGTAGGTAGAAGAGTGGAAGCTGTTATAACTGCAAAGGGGGGACCAACTCCATATTAATGCCTATGGATCTAGAATGGGATTCATAAAAGCTCCTGTAGGTGTAATGAGTAGGCATCATTGCAGTAATGGTTTTATAGTGGTGTTTTGAGTTGATGAGCAGAGGGCCTCAGCATTCAGTAGTGTTTGTGTGTGTATTTCACGCCTTATGTGTGTCATCTGAAGGCACAGTTTGAATTAGATGGAAGATAATACTGTTTTAAGTTTAATATTTAATTTACACCAGACTATTGTGATTTTAGGAAATATCTGAAAATCCTTAGACCAGTCTGGCAGCAACAGTGACGTTCAAACAAAACAACTGCAATGAAGGTGGAAGTGAAAGTAATTGCCGCTTCTTCCGCTCTGGACGCTAAAGTGGAGAGTCGTGTGTGAGATTAGTGGAGAGTTTAAACTCGGTCTTATTATTATGGATCTGCTGTTATAAACAAAAACCTGATATGAACTGATTTAAAATGTGGACATATTTCACCACCAGCAGCGATATGACCAACCGTGGTTTATAAAAGCAAATATACCCAATATATTATGACTTACGTAGTTATGATTATGAAAGGATTTCCGTGTGAATGTGTGAAGCGCTAAATGGAAATAAAGCTGTTTCTGAATAATCTCTCTCTGTATCTTTCTCTCTCACCCCTATAACACACTCTTACTCTCTCTCTCTCTCTTTTACTATCTCTCTCTCTCTCTCTCTCTCTCTCTCTCTCTCTCTCTCTCTCTCTCTGTAGGATTGTATTAGTGTGAATCTGTAGGAGGAGATAAAGAGATAAAAATGGCGGCTGCAAGAAACAGTAAGTTAAACTTCCAGAACCTACAAAAGTTTTACTGTGAACATCATTAAATAATATTCAATCAGAGAGTTTATTTTTATTGTGGAGACACACGAAACACAACTATTAATGTGTGTGTTTATGTGTGTGTGTGTGTGTGTGTGTGTGTGTGTGTGTGTGTGTGTGTGTGTGTGTGTGTGTGTGTGTGTTTTGACACAGATGAGTTCAAACCTATTGGACCCCATTATACAGAGTTGCAGTCTCTCTCTGAGGTCACTCTCTCCTGTCACCTGTCTCCTGAAATCAGTGCTGTTGCCATGGAGATCAGGTGGTTTAAGGGGACGGACTGTGTTTGTCTCTATAAGAACAGGCAGGTGACAGAGGGGAGGGGCTACGAGGGCAGAGTGAGTCTGTTCACTCAGGAGCTGCAGAGAGGAAACGTCTCCTTACAGATCAGAGACTTCAGATGGTCAGATTTAGGAGATTATCTGTGTCAGGTCACCAATGGAGACACAACAGAGGAGTGTACAGTAGTACTAGGACAAGTAGCAGAAGGTAAGAATTCCAGAGGTTCACTCTACATAAACTCATCATCATCATCAGCGTCTCAGAATGAAAGATGAAGAGACAGAAATGAGAAACACAGATGTTCAGAATGGTGTTGTGTTCAGATAAAGGAGGTAAAACATACAGAGGATAAATGATGTTAATGTGGAGTGAAGGACAGATGGAGCATTTCAGTAGAAAAAACAGTGACTCTGTTTCTCACTCTGACACTAAACCTCCACATCATGACTGCACAGTGGAAAACTTACAACTGCAGCTGAACTAAAAACTTCTATAAAAACAAAATAAATAGATGAAAAATTTAAATTGGAACATAAAAGTGAAACTGATTAAACATCCAGTGAAATCTACAGACTGTAATCAGGTCATTGATTTGACGCATACAATATATATTAATTATTAAAGTATTATATTGAATACATCTTGCCTTCCGCCCACTGACTGCTGGGATAGGCTCCAGCTTCAGAAGAATAAGTGGTTTCAGAAAATGTGTGTGGGTATGTAATATGTGACGTCACTACAGGCTGCTGACTGACTCTCACAAAAAATCCTGTTCTTAACTAATTAAAGCTGCAGATCCACAAACTATAGACACTAAAAGGGGCGTGTTCAGAGTTGAGCTGCGCGTAGTGAGGAGATAAAACCAAAACTGCGCATCTTTATTCACACTTCAGTCGTATCTGTGGACAACAATAATATTATCATCTTAACAGTAACTTATAATGAATTAAAATATTAATTTTAAAAGTATTAGTAATTTTGGTAGAATATATTATTTCATAACATAAACTTAATAATTTATTTATTAATCTTATTATTACATCCAATCTTAATCTTATAATCTTCTAAAGAGTTTAAGGTGAGGAATATGAGTGAATGTGATCTCCAGCCTGTAGATCTGGTGATGATGGTGAAGATTCTCTACATCTGTAAAATCACAGCAATACTACAGTTTTACAGCTGAGTTATTTCAAGCCAGCTCACCTTCAGCCTGACAGGACTCATCATGGATTTCCATCAACAAACATTCAAGAAAAAAGCTTCATTTATTTAATGAAATGAAGCAAAGTTTCAGTTTAAACTGTAAATCAGTTTAGTTTAGTTCTGAATCATCTTGAATATAAAAAAAATGCAAAATATAGGTTTTTTTGTATCATTCCTACATTTCTATCAAAGCTATGAATTATTCATTTTAAATGCAGTATTTTTATGTATTGGCTTAAAAAGATTTAATTGAGTTTCTCTCTCCTGTGTGAGATTTTTAGCTTTTTTATTTTGCTGTTTTAAATCCAGATGTAGATCCAGTTTTCAGTCTCATGAGTTTCTCTTATTTCTCAGAGATATATTGCAAGTTGACAAATATATAAATACCAAAATGTGTAAATAACACATTTTTCATAAATGCATCCTTACACGCGCCTGAGCTTAAATAAATAATAAAAAAATATGAATATGAAATGAACATGAATAACATGTGAAATACATGTTATGGATGTCTAGTCATCCTATTTAAATAGAGGGTGTTTTGGAAATGACACTTGAGAGTGAAAATCATAGAATATATGAGCAACATCTGTGTACATCTGTAAACACTCATCTAAACTACATCTATCTACAGTCTATTAGAGCTGCAGGGATGCTGATGTAGATCAGACTGAACTACTGTGACCAACATCTGTGTACATCTGTAAACACTCAGCTAAACCCCACACATGTAGTTCATACAGGTGAAGACATTTCTACACAATAGAAGCCCAAGAGCTGTTTATTCACACACTTTCACATCTCTCAAGTGATTGTGGGGGTTTTGTAGCTTTGTGTTTCTGTAACTGGCTTTTCCTCCAGAACAAGAATAAATCACACATATGAGCTGCTGTTGTTGATGGAGGATCACAGGACTGACTATTAAGAGAGAAAAACACTCCATGAAGTGTTTAATGTTGTTTTAATTGAATCATTTCTATAAGGGTTGAGTTTCTGCTGTAGGTTTACACTTTAACTGTTTAGCTGAACATCTTCAAGGAGTTGTACTGAAAGCACTGAGTGACGGTAGTGAAGGATAAAAAACTACAGTACAGATGAGAAAAGAAGATAAAGTAGTTAAAAAAGAATTTTTTATATTTATATTTTAATAGAAAAAATGTCCATGTTTTGGAGATTTGTCTAACGTTGTGCTTCTGTTTTTATTCCACAGTATGTTGCGTAAGTAAATAACTATTTTTATTTCTTTTTTGCACTTATCATATGCATTAAATTCTGATGCAGACTTCAAGCAGACACAGAGTATTGCATCATTACTGTAGTTTTCCTCACCTCTGTTACTGAAAATAGCCCAGAACACACACAGCAGGAGCATCTCTATATCAATGACTCACAACAAGCAGCAAATAATGACCTGTCAGCACCATAACTTACTGACCAGAACTAGAGGTGTTACAGTAACACACACTCACACACTGGAGTTCAGGTGAACTCAAACAGCTTCATTACAATATAACATTTCAATACAAAAGAAGCTGAAAAGAGCAGAATAATCAGCTTATCTTATTCAGTCTGCACATATTTCTAATCATGTATTTCCTAGATGATCAGGAAAGAGTTCAAACTAATCTTAAATAAGCTGTAGGGCCCTTTAACGAGGGAAAATCACTTTCTACTTAGTATTTATTTCTGCTACTCTGTTTTCATCACAAACATTGAAAAAATACTGCTGTGAATTTATACACATTTCAAACGTGGCAGTTGTTGGACATGAATAAAATATATTACATCAGCACGTTGCTGGCTTTCAGTTTAATTCTTTAGGCAAAATTTGTGTCTGTCATTCATCTATTCATGTGAAAATGACTGACATTTAAAGTACGTTTTCATTGATTGTCCTTATTTGTCCACTTAAACAGCAGCACTCAATAAAACAATAATAAATGGACAACTAGTTAAAGGCACAACTCAGCATTAAGTGTATGTATTTATTTGATAAATAGAGACCATTATAGCCTTTCTTTAGGAACAGTCTTCATGATTTCATAAGTGAAATTGTTATTTTTAGTTTTACTGATGTAAATGAAATACTCAAACAAAAACATTAAGTTCTAGATTGTAACACTGTCAGTCTGTATCAGATCCTAATAAAGAAAAGAAAAAGCCCCCCAAACAACAGAGCAGCAGCATCTACATTCACTGTGTTGTTATATTTCCAGGTTTCTTAATATTCAAATGTAATAATTCATTTATGATTCCATGAATGAAATCTTCACATTATATTATTCACTTCACAGGAGTATTCAGGGACAGAAGCACAGAGTGGTGAGTATAATTCAGTGTGTTGTGCTTTTATTGTGATGTGCTGATTGTTGATGAAGAATGTTTGTGTTGTAAAGACTGAATGTATTTATCTGTACTGTGTGTTCAGAGTGTTCAGCTGAACATCATCAGCAGAGAGAGTTACTAACACACACTTCAGCTCTGTATGTATCACTATAGTGTAGAACTCACAGCAGCCTGAGATGACTGAACACCATTAATAACACTGTTACCTCATTCACACACAGTCTCACTCACACACACACACACACTCACACAAACACACACACACACACACACACACACACTCTCTCTCTCTCTCTCACACACACACACACACACACACACAAACACACACACACACACACACATCTGATCTACACACTGAAATTTGTGTTAGAATCACCCTGTGAACCAGTGTGTGTTAGAATCTTTTTCTTACATGCACTTTAACAGCAGAGTCACATGAGTCACATTTATATCGGCACTTATATTTAATACTGTTCTGTGAAGGTACAGGTATATCTGTTGACGTAACTTTGCAGCTTAAGTCTCCAACTATGAATATGAGCCAAGATAAATGTGATCAATAATCGTTAGTTGTGCTAGGTTTACACTGTTTAGCTGAACATCTTCATGGAGTTGTACTGAAAGCATTGAGTGACAGTTCAGTAGTGAAGGATGAAAAACTACAGTACAGATGAGAAAAGGAGATTCTGATGAAGAGATAAAGAGTTAAAAAGACTGTATTCTCATTGTAAAAAAAAGTTTCTCATGGAGATTTGACTTTGTCTTTCTCTCTGTTTTTATTCAACAGCACAAAAGGTAAGTAAATGACCGTGTTTCCTTCTTTCTCTGCTGGTAGTGACTGATTTTATACTCTTATCACATGAACTACATTCAATACAGACATCAAGCAGCTACATAATATTGAGTTTCAGGTAAATTTCACATGATGAACAAAGTCTCTGATCTCAGAATGAAAGCTTTTAACTTCATCTCCCTCCTTCCTTCCCACAATGCTCCTGTGCATAATCCCACTGCACTGCAGAAATGTAGAGACAGTGAAGTTCACTGAGGAGAAAAAGACACAACAAATAAAAGCAGTCTGGCTCTGTTGGGAGTGATGTCACTGTTCTTATGTGATGATGGAATATTTGAGTCGTTCATCATCAGTACATCATTATCATTAGAGTGTCTCTCATTACTGTAGTTTTCCTCTCCTCCATTACTGAAAATAGCCCAGAACACACAGCAGGAGCTTCTGACACACACTCACACACACTATCTGCCTGTTTGATGAGTCTCTATATCAGTGACTCACAACAAGCAGCAAATAATGAAGAGTCAGCAGCTCTGAAAGACTTGGATTACTGAGATCCTCTCATCTCCTTCACTTCCATTCACTTCTTCTGGCTCATATTTGTGTGACTAGTCATTTCTGAACACACCATGTAAAGTAGATTTGATCTTCTAAATGAACTCATTATCTGATGTGTTTCTTCAACACTGCTTCTCAGGCAGATTTGACAGATCTACTTACTCACACACATATAGGGTTATATACACTCACATATATAGATTTTTTACACTCTGTTTTAAATGTTCAAACTTACATTCAGACTCTCTGCTGCAGCATTTATGATTTTTTTTTTTGTTCACTCTAATTGTTTCCTAATGCAAGCGTAAAATAAAGCCCCCTTTTGAAGCCAAAAAGGAGAATAAAGAGGGAGCTGAACTAAAATAAAACAATTCTTTTTATTAAAATAAAGGTGAACAAACTTAACTTGCTGCTATCTGTCATCATAGCCAGCTTTTCTGCTACTACATCAGTTTCATCAGTTTGCTGTAGTCACTAGAACGTGAGTTCTTATCACATTAATTTAATGCTTTTTACTGCATGCTGAATTTTAAGCTCTGAAAAAACAAACATGCTAGAGTTCTTGCTTTGATTTTGGTTTCCACGGCTACAGCACTAGCTGTGTAGCTATTGATAACAATCAAGGTATTAGTCTTCTAATCCATAATAATTTAAACATATTCACCCCTGATTCCTGGTATTACATCTACATCCCTCCCCCTTAAATTGCACATTTGTCACTGAATTAGCACAGTATATTTTTAAAATTTTTTTTTTGGCCCCCACCCCATTGAACTTGAATGGATAAAATATGCTACATCAGCACAATTGCTGTGTTTACTTCCTTTGGCAAAAATTGTGTTGATGAAATGTCATTTCATTTCAAAGCCATTTGAGATTTAATTTGTCTGTATATTTAAATGTAATAATTCACTTATGATTCCATGCATGAAATCTTCACATTATATTATTCACTTCACAGCGGCGTTCAGACACAGATTTAGAGGGAGGTGAGTATAAATCAGTGCGGAATGCTTTTATTTGATGTGTTGATTGTTGGTGAAGATTGTTTTTGATGTAAAGACTGACAGAATTTACAACAATAACAGTAAATATTGTCATTTTGCCCACCCCTACATTAGCATATTATTTTAAGTGTTCTTTAATAAAAGTGCTTAAAAGTCGTTGATAGTCACTGGACTATATATCTTACTTTAGACAATAGAGGTGTAACTTTTTGTCTTTTGTTAAAGTTTCTTATTTTGTTTATAATCAGAGCCTCCTGGAGTTGATAAAGTCTTCATTTTACAGGTGAGCACATTATTTTAAATAGGCCACATTTCTTTAGTAAACTGTCATTGCATGATTTTATCATGATGTAAACGTTTATGTGAATAAACGTGTTAAATTTGGATAATAGATAGAGATAATACTGATAATATAGTTGCATGTTCAGGGTGGAGTTCATAAGAGGAATCAGTTATCTACCATTCAGACACTGACCTATTTCTCTTGTGTGATGTCCGCTCTTGCCAGGAGCTTTATTAAGTCCAGTGCCCCATCTGACCATTTGCTTTAACCACAATATTTAATGTCTTTTGGTAATGTAAAATACAAAGAAATCAAGCCCACTTTGAAAAATACACACACACACACACGCACACACACACACACACACACACACGCACACACACACACACACACACACACACACACACGCACACACACACACACACACACACACACATATATCATCTAAACCGCTTTTCCTTCTGGGTCGCGGTGGGGTGCTGGAGCCTATCCCAGCTGTCATTGTGCAGGTCACCAGTCCATCACAGGGCTTTTAAAAAATAAATGTCACATAAATAAATACAAAAATTTGTTTAAAATATATATATATATATATATATATATATATATATATATAAATAAAAAAATGTAATTACTAGACAGACAATTAAAACACTATCATTCATATTAGTTACACAGCACACTGTAAACCTACAATCCATTAGTGTAATTAGTTTAAGTGTAATTTTGGGAAGTAAATTAAACATTTAAAAACTATGTAATTATCCTCTTTGGCTGAAATGATCAGTCTTGTTGTAATATATATCAGTCTACTCTACGTAAATGCCTTCATTATGATCCAGTGTGTTACCAAATACAGTATCAGTTTAAATCAGCTACAATCAGCAAAGTCTCTATTGTTATTGATATCAGCTCTCAGTGTTACATACTGACACACCAACAGTGATTTTACCAGCAACAGCTATTGTTCATATACAGTATGACATCATGCATGAAATCTTCAGACTGTTTTATTCTCTTTTACAGATAAACAGAAAATGGACCAAAGAGGAGAGACTGAAAATGGAGGAATCTGCTCTGCTGACCGGTGAGTAATAAAACAACAACAACAAAAAAAAAAACACATGAAGATGAGGTCACTGGGGGTCACTAACACCACCACGTTTATTTAGCTCAAAACAGCTGTGAAGTAAATGGCTTTAAAATTATAAGCTGATCTGATTTTTTACAGTGTATTACATTCTAATGTGCTACATTGCGAAACATCCACATGTGACTTCTGTGAACTGTTACCAGAAAGTCACAGTCATGCAGTCTCCAGTCTTATGCTGCACATTTCATTTGGATGCCGCTGAAAATGTTCCTTTTTTACGCCATTTGTGTTGCAATCTTTTCTGAGGGTGTGCAACATGTTTAAAAGTACAACTGTGTTATTGTTTCCATTGTTTGTTATATTGTTGTCACTGTTTGCGTAACATATGCAGAATTACATTATGTACTATGTGCACTTCCATGCTATGAAATTGTTATTGGAAATAACTAATAAGCATATTGGATACATTTGGCCTTTGAATGTTTGAGGTAGCTGCTTAGCAAAATGTATAAGAACTGAAAAAAGTGCTTATAAGGTACAAAAGCAGACTTTGATGAAAAAGACATTGAGTCCTTGGACACTAACAGAAAATTACTACACATGTTATCATTTATTTCTCAGCACTGACAGTATGTTATACTGTAACCCTACATCATACAATAAATACATTTATTTGTGCTTATTATGTTAACCTTTTTACAGAGAAGTCACTTTCTGGAGTCAGTGTGAGCTTCTCTGATTCCCTGGTAGAAGATTCTAGCTCAGCATCTGCACAGCACCCTTACGATGAACATGTGAGTGCATTTTTGTCAGTTCCACAGTCCAAAGTTGGCAAACGGTGATATAAAATTTGTATTTATCTCTTCATTTATCTTGATCATTACCAAAACAGTCACAGTTTACGATATTAACAGAACATTGTGATTAAAAAAACAGTACATGTATAGGATGAATATGTAGTGTTATGATGATTATACGTTCTATACAACTTCTATCTTTGAAAAAAAAAAACAATAAAAATTGGTGTCACTGCCCAAAGATTTTTTTTTCACGTTTTTTTATTTTTTCTAGATTAAAATCATGAATATGCGTCAGCCACTCATATTGTTATATAATTGTCAATAGGTGTATTTATAAGTAGCCTTTATTTATCCAAATACTACCTCTATGTTAATGTTAATTTCCATTGGTTGCCCAACTAGATTTGCAAGGTTTCTGCTGATGGTGGTGTATATTCACTTCCAGTGAACAGTTCTGTTCATTCAGTTTAATATTACTGTTGGCAACTCTACCTGAAAAATGAAAGTTTGATGCTTTTAAGACATTTGTTTACTTCATTTATTGTTTTACAGAAAATCTTTCAGAAAGTATTTCAATTAAAGCTAACTCTGAATGTAACAGGATTAGCCTGATAGCCACTTAGCCCAGCTGTTTATTAAACAAAACCATGGTTTTTTGCATGCTATGTTTAATATGGCTTTGGGCCTTTTTACTTTATACACAAGAAATTTATGACTGCAAAAATATGTATTTGTGCGATCCTGAATGTAATATGTGGTCAGAAAAGCACCGTTGAATGGCAGGTTAAATCGGAGCTCTTCAGCAAATCCAAAAATCTCAGTGAAACGATAGCTTCTTCAGTTCTGCTAAGTGAAGTATGTTGTATTGACGCCAGCTGACGTGACCACTACAGAACAATCCACTTCTTTGCCTTAAAATAAACATTGGCTCATTGTCTATCTGCACTGTGAAGCTGTCCAATAAGTTTTCAGGTATTTGGCTGAATCTGAGCAGATAATATATCCCTATACACATCAGAAATGCTGTCCAAGAAGTTTTTAAGTATTTGGCAGAATTCATCCTGTTGTTTACCAGTGGTTTACATCATGTGGTAAAGCCTGTGTATTTACTCTAGTGAAGTCTGCTATGTACATGACGATGTTTTGTTCTGCACCTCCACAGTTGTCCATAGCTGCTGCTGAAGGATTCTTTCCTGAATTGGTTGAAAACAACTCAGAGACTGAGAACAGTAACTTGTACAGGTACCGTGTGTCTTCAGTTTATGGCATTATTTAAACAAGAACAGCACAGTCAGGTTGAGACATGCATTTATATGTTTTTGTCTCAATGTGTTTTAGGTTTCTGTGTCCTCGTGCTGGTCAGTTTCAGTGCAGACTGACCAACCTTGTGTTTGAGATGGAGGGGAAAGGGGAGTTGCTGTACAGAATAGACCCCTGGGACGCCCGTTTCTTGGATGGTTTAGGTCAGATGCAGCCTGCCGGACCTCTATACAGCATTGACTGCTTTGAAGGTTCACTGAGTCATCTGCACCTCCCACACTGTGAGATACAATATGGTAAATTTTATTTCAGTGTTTCCACTTTTAATATTTTTTGACTTTTGATTTTAACAGCTTTTGGCGATTAACCAGGAAAACACACGTTATGCAGGCATTGTGTTGCACTAATTAGTGCCCCACCTACAACAAGCAGGGGTAACCCCAATAGGAACCATGTACACTAAAATTAGTTGGAAACTCAGATATTTCACAGTAATAGTCACTTATTATTTCACAAGTATTCTTAGTAAAGCTTCAGTGAAGTTCACAATAAACTGTACAAAATAACATTACATAAAACTAAATTATTATAGCTAGACTGCTATAGAAGACCAGCAGGGAGAACTCAAAAACGCCAGGTTCAAGTTCATTTTTACACTCTACTCATACAAACTGAATTAAATATTCAGTGTTCATCATCACTTATCACGCTTGGCATCTGTTTACTACCTCTTCACAAACTGTCTGTTTTTGAGCTGAAAGATAAGAGCTGAAAAAGGCTCGAATAGTAACGTTAGCTCAGCGCCTGTTTATCTTACATGTGATCTACTGTGGCTGTCTATGGTCTCGATATGGCTTTAATTTAATGTATTAAAGGTAAAATGCTGCATGGTGCACCATGATGAACTGTGGAATTAAACAGTGACCAGAGTCATAGAGTGCTGGTGTGCATTGATGCACTGTGTTGGCGCCGGTATGCACACCTCCTTAAAAGCAATGGCTTCAAAGTTTTAGACTTGATGCGGCATGTCCGATGAGCGACAGACTGTACATTTCTGTGTGGCTGCGGCCACGTGTTTTAGCCCATTTTTAAGCCTGATTTGTTCAGAGCCGACTGAATTTCATGATTGGGCTGAATTTCAGCTTCATTAGCCGTCATTTGCCGTGCAGTGTGAGAGGGGAAACGATGCCCGATTAACTGCTCAAATGAGCTGCGATCGAGAAGTCGGATGACCGATGGATTTCCGACATGTTGGAAATTTAGGTCACCTGTCTCACAGTCTGAGCAGCCTCACAAACTGATTTCACAAAGTCTGTAGACCACCTGTTCAGCTTCAGTGCACAGTGTGGCACAAGTTAGCAAAGCTGTTTGTCAATGGCTGAATCTCAAACGGCCCCCTACTTCCTATGTAGTGCACTAAGTTCTGGCTTCTACACCAAATAGTGCACTGATTGTCCAGTGTGGAATTGTGCACAAGTCTGAATCCCAAAATCTATTTATTAGACATGTGATGCACTTTATAGGTGCAGGAGCAACTACTTTGATATGTGGTGCACTATGTAGGGAGCAGAGAGCCACTTGAGATTCAATGTTTTTGCTCAGGACTGGGAGGCTCGGGGGCCAACGTTTCACATGCAGTGTGAGCACCCATATCGTGTCATGTCAGTCAGACCTTGTTTTTGTACCGTGTGGCTTTAGACTGATTCACATACACAGGTACAGCTACGCTGTTACGTTGTTGAGAGAAGCACTGGAGACAGGCTTCAATCTTCAAACTTGATTAAAATATTTTTATCTAAATTTTAATGCACTTTTTTTTTTTCCTGAACTTAACATGTCTTATGTATACCGATCAGGCATAACATTATGACTTGTTTCTACGCTCATTGTCCATTTTATCAGCTCCACTTACTATATAGGTGCACTTTGTAGTTCTACAGTTACAGACTGTAGTCCATCTGTTTCTCTGCATACTTTCTTAGCTCCCTTTTACCCTGTTCTTCAGTGGTCAGGACCCCCATGGACCCTCACAGAGCATTAGTATTTGGGTGGTGGATCATTCTCAGCACTGCAGTAGCACTGACGTGATGGGGGTGTGTTAGTGTGTGTTGTGCTGGTCTGAGTGGATCAGACACAGCAGTGCTGCTGGAGTTTTTAAACACCTCAGTGTCTCTGCTGGACTGAGAATAGTCCACCAACCAAAAATGTCCAGTCTACAGCGTCCTGTGGGCAGCGTCCTGTGACCACTGATGAAGGACTAGAGGGTGACCAACACAAACTGTGCAGCAGCAGATGAGCTACCGTCTCTGACTTTACATCTACAAGGTGGACTGACAAGGTAGGAGTCTCTAATAGAGTGGACAGTGAGTGGACACAGTGTTTAAAAACTCCAGCAGCACTGCTGTGTCTGATCCACTTGTACCAGCACAACACACATTAACACACCACCACCAGGTCAGTGTTACTGCAGTGCTGAGATTGATCCACTACCCAAATAGTGCCTGCTCTGTGAAGCTTCAATTACACAGACCACAAATCAGTTCTCCCTCCATTTTTTCCCAATGTTAGACTGTTTATTAGACTGTTTATTGTTTATTGTAAATGAATGTCAGCATCTCAGACTTTTATTGTTTGTGAATGGGTTAGAATGTTTTTCCTCTTTCTTTTGTTTACAGAGGAAAACCAGCTTGTGGTGGCACATTTCACTGGTGATAATACAGAGATCATACAGCCACTGAATGTGACAAACACACGTTATTATTAGCGTCCAAGGCCTTTCCCTCTTTGGCCTTCTAAAGAAAATGATACTATATTTCAGTCCCATTAAGGCCCAAGTCCTGTTCTTCTATAAAGAAATGATGGACATGCAAAAGAGGAAACAACTAAACATTCATTTACTGCCAGAGAATGTTCCAGATAAACAGGTAAGGTGTTATTGTGACTTGATTCTAATATTGTCTTCATGAATACCACAGCATTACCCTGGAGCTCTGTTTAAAACTAGGGGCAGATTTGCTAAAACAGTCAATAATTACCAATAATTGCCAGTGGTCTGCACTGGTAGGGATAGTCAATTTAGCAGGTGGTCAACTAAGAATGTTCATGCAAATCAACAGGAGCAATTTCATAACAAATAACCAGTGTAATATAAACCCATTTTGCTCACATAATTTTTGAGTGCAAGCCCCTTTACGCCAGGTAAGAGAAAAAAAAAAAAAAATGATGGGCTATATTTTAACTTTTTATATTGAACGTTTGACTTTTCATCTTAAACCAATGACTTGTTTTTCTCAATATTTTAATTTATTTTGATTTATGTCAGAAAATTAGTTATTACTCTTTAAGAAAGTATGATAATTTCTAGTGGATGAGTTCAAATATCAAGAAAATATGTTATTATTTAATCGTAATGTCAAAGATTTTGAGACGATAAACACAATCTGAAATTTCACATACTGCTACCAGACTTTTTTCTCTTGAAATGGGCTTCCAATTTGGACAAGCATGTCTACAACAGTGGCCTTTATTGTAAGACAAGGTGTTCACAGTTCTTAAATAGCATGCAGAATAATCAAGTGAGTAGTTATATCAGCCTTGGTAAATTGGAATAGGTGGTTCATTATAATGTTTCTTTTTTTTTATGAGGGAAAGTTTCATAAAAGAATATGCAGTGAGTCAAAAGTGCAAAATAGCTGCTATTTTCAGGGCTAAAGAGCTGTTGAGCTTGTACAGTAAATCATGACAGTCACTTTTTAACACCAAAATAAGGTTTGTGACAGTGTTAGTAATGAAATTCATAACTATCTCATATAATCGTAAATCTTATCTATCATATATCTAAACATCTCTTACCTTTTTTGTGAAGGTGAAGAAAAAGCATAAAGATGTCATTTACTTTAAGACCAGCTCCACATGTGAACTCATCCCTGGAAGAAGGTACAGACCACTCAGTGACCCCTATGTTTCTGAACCAAAGGTAAAGTACAGCCTGCGTGATCACACTGAAAGTAGAGAGCTATGAGACATAATATATTAAAAACTTTCAATTAAGGTTTGCATTTCATTATGTTTCATTCCAAACTCTCGTCCCTCTCGTCTGTTTCCGCTGTTTTCAAATTGTTTGGAGCTGTGAGTGAAAGATTGTGGGAAACTGAAGGTCTCAGATTATACACCAGGTACACTGTGAACAATTTCAGCAGATTCAGAGAGAATTAAAGGAAGAAGCTTATTTATAATCTTTGATCCAGCTGAAGCAAATGAGTGCGGTCTTCTTCATGAACGGCTAACATAACTTTCTTCAAAAGTAGAGAAGAGCAGGAGTGACTCTTTGTCTCTTTTTGAAGCCATGACATTTTACACAGTAGGTTATATCCAATATTTTTTTTTTCAGAATCATCCCAGAAAATATTGTCAGCCATCTCAGTACAAAACAAAAAAAAACAGTAAACTGCTTTGTTCATACTTCATTTTTATTTAATATTTTTGTACTACCATATTACAGATTCTTAAAAAAAACAAAAAAAGTAGCAATAGACAGAATACAAACCCAATTCCAGAAAAGTTGGGACAGTATGAGAAATGCAAATAAAAACAGAAAGCAGTGATTTATAAATCTACTTTCACCAGTATTTTAAATGAAGGCTCTACAAAGACAAGGTATTTACTGTTTTATCTTATTAACTTGTAAATATATGCTCATTCTGAAATTAAGGCCTGCAACACATTCCAAAAAGTTGAGACAGGAGAAATTAAAACTAGGAATTCACCATAAACATGTTAAATGTTCAGAAAACATTTTAGAAGATATGATGTAATCATGCTTGGCTATATTGGAATATTTAGCTGGGCAGTTTTCACCAGCCTCTGCAGGGCCTTTTGTTCAGTAGCAGTAGAGCTGCCATACCAGACCATGATGTAGCTTGTCAGGATGCTCTCCACAGTGGACCTGTAGAAGCTGCAAAAGTTTGCAGTAGAAAATTTTTTAAAAGTGACAAAAGTGAAATGTGAACAGTTTGTAAACAGGACTAAACATATTGCTGTATTTAAGGTGGTCATGGACAGCTTACACATTCATAATTTTATGACTATATTTTACAGATATTAAGTGTTTTTGTGTAAGAGTTAATCGTCCCTGAAGCATTCCAAAACCACTACACATAGTCTCGTATGTTATTTTTATTATCCTCCAGGACAGTGTTAGTCTGGAGCTCTGGTGTTTTCTACCAGTTATCTGTGAAATTGAAGCAGCCACATTAAAGGAATGATCAGCCAAAGACTTTGTTTGTTCATTACTGGTTTAGTGCCAGCGATAGATTGTTGGATCGTGATAGATTCCATTTTACCCTTAATGAAAAGAATATAATGTGTTTTTTTCTTGCATCCCCAGCCAGATAAAACTGCATTTGGAGGTGTTCATGTACAGTTCTTTAAAAATATTATTCTTCATAGTATTTCATGTTTTGGTTTCTGCCTCAGGTTACAGTACAGAGACAAGCCCCCTTACAATGAAAGCAGGTATGATGTTCTCACTTTATGCACTGTGAATTTGTTTTCTGTCCAACAGAACCAAGAACATCTACACTCCACAGCTATCCAGAATTAGACCTGTAAATAAGGACTGCTCATGGGGGAGTCGCTTATTTTACTGACAGCTTTTCTTTCTGCTAACTTACAAAATTCAAAGCTACACTTGAAGTAGTTTTGGTAATGGACGCCTGCTTTGAGTCACTCATTATATTATTAAATCTCATAATAACAGACTGAAAGTCATGTTGTCATATAATTCTAGTAGCTAAAATTTTGGGTATAACAATACAATCAGTAAGACTGGATCTCATGTTATTTCAGTTAGGATTGTTCAGTGCAACTTTTCATAACAGTGAAATGGGATTTGTATATTGTTTAAAAACTTTTCAATAGAAGAATAGATTATATCTATTCTTTTGCAGGACAGTGTTATAAAGGTGATTATAATTGTGGTTATGCTAAAAGTCTCTTGAACATGCTTCAAACTGAACATTAGTATGCTTTAAAAAGAATGCTTTGATGATGATCATATTAATTTGACTTTCATCTTTATTTCAGGAGCTGCATTTGTGGATGAACACAGAATAGAGCTCATTCAGAGAGTTTCCTCAGTGATGGAGATGGTGGACTGTTTACACAGTGAAAACATGATCACTGATGGAATGTACAGCAACATACAAACTGCAACAGCATCTCAGAAACAAATGAGGATCTTGTACAGAGTTCTTGACTGAGGAGGAACAACTGTGAAAGCAGAATTCTATAAAGTTCTTAAAAAGAAGGAGAAGTTTTTAGTGAAAGAACTGGTGAAAGGTTGGAAGTAGCAGGGTTTAGTGGACCTTTAGAATGGTCAGTTTACCATTTGGGGTTAGAACTGGTAGGTGACATAAGTAACACAAATGCACTTATGATGCTTTTTTGCTATCTCGTCTTGCATTATTTCCAAATCCTTTGCTTTACATGGTCACCGAATAAATGAACACTGCAGGATTTTCAAGGCATCATTAAATAAATCAGTCTAACAGTTTAACGCCTAAACATTAAACAGTGCTGCTTAATATGAGAGAGGAGCTGGGTCAGCACTAGCTTAGCGAGCATGAAAACAGCTCTGCTCACCACAGAACATCTAAGAACAACTAAAGCACCACCAAGTTTAGATTTAAATCTGAGGGAATGAAGTCGAGCAGCTGGTGCTGAAGGGACAGAAAGGCCAAATCAAACCTGCTCTGTGGTGTTTAGATCTGTTGCCATATCAGCTAACTTAATGTTAGCTTAGCGAGCAGGCTACAGACACAAACAGTGCCATCCACCACTGTATAGGCTTGATTCTGAAAAGTGGAGCTCTATTGACACAAATATAGATGATAAAAACTCATTAAAATGACCACCACTTATTGATGAACTCCCACACTACCAATCAGTCTCCCTGAAATATAAATGGGTGAAATGTATTTATATTCCACATCTGAATGGCTAAATACATTTTACATGATATAATTTTTCAATATTGTCATATATTTGAAGTACAGTTATCATTTTAAATACCACAGCATACCTTATTAGTGTTACAACACCCAACCCTAGTTAACACTTATATTTTGTCACAATAATTAAACATTTGGTAACATTTTACATGAATAGTCACAAGTTAATTAATAATTACACACTAATCTATAATTATAAACTCAGTATTTGGATATTAATCAACTGCTTATTAAGCATTCGTTAATGATTGAGGGCTTTGTAGTGAGTAACTGAGTGCACTCTTAAGTGGTAGTTTCTTATTAATTCACAGCTTATTTACTCATTAACTGTGTACTGACTAGTGATTATCACACAATGAACTGACAAGTGTGTTTACTCATATACACAGTACTTATGAGTTAGTTAAACTAATTATCTATTGTTGTTTATTCAGTGCCGATGGTGTTTAGATGTTGTGAAGAAAAACTCCGCCGATACTGAGTTGCCAGTAAAAAGGTTTATTACATAGTAAAACAGTATCATATCAAGCACTATAGAGTACCTGAGAGAGGATCTGTGCCAATTCTAAATGTCCCCTCCCGAACAGACTGACCAACAGCATATATATATGGTTCTTGTTGTTGAAACAGGAGACAGAGCATATGGTTCTTTTTAAAATGATCTCATCTATTTGGACCTAAGAGAAGAAGGGAGAAAGTAAGAGGCCCTCTCCCAATGGACCAATTCACATTCCTAGCCCCTGCACAAACAGAGCACACAGGGAACTCCTAGATACTACCACCTCAACTTATTGAAAGAGTGTTTTTACCTTCTTCTATCAAAGGGTCCTTTTTAAAATATACTTCACTATAAACCCGCGTACACTGTACTGCATGAAAGAAACTGGCTATTGTGGTTAAACATGGCCGTCATTCTGTAAGGTTCATTTTTGTTGAAATGTCAGCAGATTTTCCATAGTCAGAATGACTATTTTGAACCTGCCAAAATTATATTCCCCCTTAACTCTGAAGTGCAAAGTCTGATTCAAATTAAATGTATTCTGGTAACTTATCTTGGTGGAGGTCATGTCATATAAAGCATATTTCTCTAAGTTCAATAGTCAGGATTTTGTCAGAGGGAGTAGATTTTTGGCAATGCTGTTTTTACACCTTACTGTACAGGTAAAACCACACATGATGTTATGCTTTGCTTTTATTTGATAACATTTTGTTATGTTTTCTTTTAAAATGATATAAGATGACCTATTTTGTCAGCCACTGCTTGTGGCAGAGAAACAATGTTCAGATTAAAAAATTCACAAATATCTGTGTAACTGAGTAACTGTCAGTCTTTAGATCAATGCACAACTAGAGTGTGCAGATGAAGATAACTATTTATCAGCATGCAGGGATTAATTCCTGTACCAAAAAAAGGGTGCAACCAAATCATGTGCTGGTGCGATCAACTGAAAACGTTGGTGGCACCAGTGCACCCAGTAGAAGAGCCAGTCTGGAGCCGTGTTAAACGAAATACTAGTTAAACGTTCTGTGCTGGAGTCAGATTTCCCAGTTGGTCTACCAGGCTTGAGCGCAATCATAAGCCAGATGTACCTTCCTCTTTTATAAATGATATTTTTATTGGCCAGAAAGAATGATTGGACTGTTTATTCGTTTTCCGTTTGGATAAAGGATGACTGTATCATTTCTGCTCCATGGCAAAAACACTGTATGTGCAAATGGCCAGCACATGCGAGCTGTAGCAGTCCTGCTGCCGGGTCACTCACACCATGCAGAGGCAGCATGTGTGAAACAAACGAGAGGAGGTTAAAAAGGTTATTTTGATGTAATTACAGGAAAATATAACTACAGTAAAATATTAATACCTAAAAAGTCTATATATCATGATTTATTGGGAGAAAACATCAATTCAATGTAAAATCAGATATTCAGCACCTCCATAGAGCCAAAATGGAATGACCCTTGTGCCATAACCACATTCAACAATGATTTCAATTGAGAGATTGGTAGTCAAATCAGTCTCCTTAGATCAAATCGTCAGCTATTCGACCACTCTGGGTCAGCTCTAAACTTATTATACTCTTTAAAAATTGTTTTTTTTAAATAATTTCACATCATTCACTCAGTATTTCTGTTCTTTTCTTGCCATTTATTATAATAGAATTTCTTACAGACCAAGTGTGATTTGTAACACTCTGTAACACTATTTCTACTATAACATCTTGACAGTTTCACATTTATTAAAATAATGTTTTATAATTGCTTTGTTATCTTTTGTCATTTGCAATTTAGGCAAAGACTTGCTGAAAATTTAATTACTAACTTAGCTGGAATTACAAAATCTCAGTGCTACTGAATTAAGAGTTGTTCTGGCATCTCTGGAGTTGAAAAAGTCTGTTCTTATTGGTGAGTTGAGCAAGTTGATCTGACTCACTATTAAGAGCTGGAATGCCCATCCTAAGTTGTGCTGTTACTGGCTGCTTTCCACTGCATTGTAATTTCAAACAGCCCTGACACCACATTTTTTACAGCTCACCTACAAACTGTAAAAAAACATTTTCTCCAAGTTCCCCAAACTTTTTAAGCCCTGAGATTTACATTCACTGCCATGAAACTACAAGAAGACTCAGGAGGCAGGATTTTTCATCATCGATTGGATTCTACAAGTTGAAATATAACAATCAATTGAAACTAAATAGTCTTTGGTGTAGGCCCAGGCCTCAGTCCAGGTCTTGGAGGATCAATACCCTTGCCTATCCTGCCGGAAAAAGAGTGCATTAGCATTACAGCGAATATTTAGCAAATCTTGCCCTAAATGCCGTTTTTTGTGAACACTGAAACAGTGTGTAGAATAACTAGCTTTAACTAGCATTGGACCAGATTAACCATGTTATGTATGATCAAATTGTAAAATGAGCATGAGCATATTCCAATGACAGTTTTATTGTTCATCATTTCCATCTTTTGCATATCTGCATGATAAAACTATTATCTATAATACAATTAATAAGAAAAAAATATTAAATAACAATAACACTAATAATTTGTGACAAACAAGTACAAAAGCGTATGCATAAGGCCCAGCCTATCCCGCCGGCCGCCAGCGGAGGGTGACAGTGGTGAGGTGCCATAAGTTCAGGGAACTCCAATTCCCAAAAGCCCTTGGGCTGATTAGGCCCCACCTGGCACACCTGTGGACTCCTCTGCTTATGGCTGTGGCAAACAGCAGCCCTTTGTCACACCTTTGTAGAGGGGTGACCGATATGGTATGTAGCCCAGGTGGGTATTTAAACAAAAGGAAAAGGAAAGAGAAGAAATTGTCCCAAAACTACTTAAAAACCAAACAAAGGCTTGAGCAACAAACGGCTCCAAGCCATACAAAAGATGTTTGCTCCACTAAGAATAAACAGGTGAAACACAGTCTGTTTTCCTCTTACAATCACAGACAAAAGTAACTTTTGTTTTCTGATTATCTTTTATTTCACTTTTCTAGTTCAGCCTTTGTTTGAGCACGCTGCTGTCAGCGTCTCCTTTGTTTGCCTGTTTCCTGCCTTTTTATTTCCCATTCCTTGAGGTGTTTTTCCTGTTGTTGCCCGTGCTTCCCGGTGGTGCAGTGGTAAATCAGTAAATCAGCGGTTGGAGTCTCATTCTGGGTCACCTCAATCACCAAATTCATACTCAATCACCTCAGTAAGTTCACTTAAGGCCCTTTCTCATGGGTTTTTCCCTCTGCACTTGGGATCTAAAGACTGTAATGTTGAGTTAGATGCTTGTGGATAAAATTATAGGAGGATTTACTAGAAGAAATGTGACCCAAAATCGTAATCAGAAAACATACTAAGGTCAAAGCCTTAGAAAAGCAATAACAGAATCAATGGGACATCCAGAGAATAATGAATGCAGGTCAATACTGACACCAGCAACACAGCAACCCAAACCAAAAAGGGCACAGACAAAAACATAGGCAAAAATACAAACAAAAGGTGAAGATACACAGTAATAATAAAGGAAAGGCTTGGTACACTCTGAAAAACAGCTACAACACTTCACAAAGACTGATGAGAGCAAACGGTCTTTATGGGAGTCTTTAGAATGACCAACAGGTGTGGCTGATTAATATTGAGGCGAAGCTGATCTCTGAAACAGTTTGTGGATGGTGTCACATGATCTCCAGGTGGATTCTGGGAGTTGGAGTCTGTAGGATTAGATTGAAGTACTGCAGGACCAGAGGGGTGGAGTCACAAAGACATACATCGTGCTTTTTTATATGACTGACACCTCACAAACAAAAACACATCTAGTGCAGAAGCATTTGATACACAATTTTTCAGTATATTATTTTAGGAAAATAATCACACCACATCATTTGACAGTCCTTTAGAGTTGACTTATGTGTCTTGTGTTTTGTTCTGTCCAGTGGTTGTAATTTTACTTTTCTAAAGTTTGATTAGTGCCAGAGGTTCGACCTTCAACTTATATGAGCACTTATATGAGCAGTCACTGACTGATGTGGTTTTATTGGCTTACTGCCGAAACATCTGCATGTATTAGGGTGTACTTCATATAAATGATATGTGAATGAGATACTAGTGGGTTGGTCAGGACTGTAACCACAATCAGAATTTTAGTGAGGTCCATTTTGCAGAAATGTGAACTTCATCTCATAGTCAATAAAATAACTGCCAAAAATGAGAAATACAACAACTGGAAGTTTCTTTTTAACAACATCATTGCTCCTTTCTACCTCTTCATAACTGTTATGCAATGTTCATTTGTTCCTTCTCTATCCCTCCATTCTTCCATAAGCCACTAATACTGTTCCATAAACTGATTTGACTCCAGTTACCCTGTGTGTTTATTTAATTCATCATTTAACTGTTTATTTTCAGCTGAAAATACATAAACCTACACTAAATCAAGCAATATTTTCAAATTTACTCATTGTGAATGCTGCAAATAAAAAATGAATAATGGAGTTTGCATTTTACAAGCATAGTATGTAAATTATCCTCAAAATTTGACATTTTTACCATAGTGATGTAATATGTCAGCCTATAGCATGTGTGCTGCATACCTGAACATCTCAAAGTCAAAGTGATTCTGGGGCTGTGTAGCGTCTTGTACAGAGAAAAAAAAGAACAGGTAGTTCAGTCCAGGGCCAAACCACAGCTGTGCTGAGGTCAGCTGAGAACCTCTCACTGCTCACTGTAGTTTCATCGCCTGTTCCACATTGAATCTCATAAAACCCTTTAGAAACATTTGCTGACTTCAGAGTGCTAACGCTAGTCATGGCGCTGACAAGGTACTGAAGCACTGTGGACAGCAATAGTTCTCAAGCAGTGATTGGAGGGTTTAGAAAATAACACGGAGGTTGGCAGATTTTGATTGACCATAACAGAGTGACAGCACAGACACCTGAGTAGACTGTATCATCATAATGGTGCTGTTTTGTAGATTTAGTCTCACGAATGGAAGAAAGTTAAAAACGCTCCTGAAACTACCGACATCCGGACCTCAGTGTCCTCATAGCTAGTTACAGCCATGAGGCTGGTGCTTGATTTCACACACTTTAGCTAATTAATACTTTGTGCTCTGATCTCCACTTATTTTCACTTCATACAAACATTTCATGAATCAGACGCAGAGCAGTTTGTACACATTAAAAGTGGTTGAATCTGCTTCTTTTTTTATGCAACTGATGAATAAGAACCATTCCTTCATATCAGTAATAAAGCTTTAGTTAGAATTCAGTGCAGCTGTGCAGGCTGGTGTGTGGTTCTGCAGTGACAGAGGTTTTCTGTTGAAGATCTTTAACTTAAGCATCTTTCTATTAATAATCCTACACCTTCACTCCTTAACAGCCATTCTGAAGTGACAGATTGAGTTTAGTGACTGTTCTGGACCTTTATCTGATCATGGTCTTAAGTGAATTGTTTCTGTTGTACAACAGTAACTGTTTGTGCCATTAAACTTAATACAAGTACTGAAGGTTGTTTCCACTACATAACTTACCCATGCTAAGTATAAAAAGTATTGAGTTGAAAATACAGAGAGGAGCTTCACAAGAATGCATCAGCTTCAAGAAACAAAATACATTTATAAATTAATCTGAACTAAAAGCTCTTTTTCACCATGATATATATCATTAAACAACTGCAGACATGTTCTATTGACTGATTATTTCATGTGAAACCATGGAGACGTGATGAAAATAAATGTGAAATAATGTGCTGCACAGATGGATCTTGTGTTATATTAATGTTCCTTACAGATCTTTCAGAAGAGGCCAAATGTTATACAGACAGAGCATTTTAATGGAGAGAAATGTACAGCTGATGGAAAAAGACAAACAAATTCAAGAGAGAGAAAAACTTCTGACAGAAATCTCAGAGACACTTCAGATGAAGGATAAGATGCTGGAAGAGAAAGAAACACTTCTTCAGGAGACAAAAGAAAAACTGGAACAAATAACCAAAAAAACTCAGATACAGATTAAAGATAAAGAGACTCTACTGGAGATCACAGTGAAAGAGGTGGAAAGCAGTAAAAAGCAGCTGGAGACTCTGAGAAAGGAACTGCATGACAAGAGCAGCAAACTACAGGAGAAGATGATCCTACTGGAACAACAGAAAACTGAAGTGAGTGAAAAAGACAAACAGCTTGAAGAGAAGGAGAGAAACACACAGCTAAAGGAAAGAGACAAGCAGGTTGAGGAGAAAGACAGACTTCTAGAGGAGAGAAACAAGCAGCTGCAGGAGAGAACAGATCCAGACTCAGCAGCTCCAGCCAGGAGGAGACACAGCAAAGACTTTATACCTCCAAACTGTAAGTTACTTGTTACATGAAGTTACAAAATATATCACTATGAAACACTGATCACACAGAGGAGGTGTTATATTAGAATGCGTATGCATGGTTTAAAAATGTATGTTTTGAAATAAATTAAAACCAAAATGTCAATAATACTGCAGTATGTGGTTTTATTAGGATTTAATGATGACATCAAAATATTATATTTATAACCTTTATGAATTTTGTAACAAACAAACATAAACTATATTTAATCTCTATCATGTCTGGTTCTTATTTTTAATAGTGAGAGGAGAGATTCCAGATTCAGCAGCACCACTCAGGAGAAAATACAGTATTGAAAGACTCCCCCACCCCCCAAAAAAAAAGTATAATTACACTTTCATATATTTCTTTCGTTAATATTTGGACAGTTATCGTCCACATACAGTAACCTCATTTCCTCATTCTTGTTGATTCCCAGTGAGTGGAGAATCCTGTAGTTCAGCCTCTCCAGAGCCAGGCTGGAGCGTCTACAGTGAAGCAGCAGAGTGAGAGCAGACAGGGGGAGGTGGCTGGGAGGCAGGTGACTGTGGTGGACACTCCTGACTGGTTCTGTCCTGGACTCTCTCTGGAGGAGCTGAGACAGGACGTGGGACACTGTGCCCGTCTGTCTGCCCCAGGACCCCACGGCTTCCTCCTAGTCATACCAGTGAAGCAGTCTACAGGAGAGGAGAGAGGCATGCTGGAGAAAATGGGAGAGAGATGTTGGAGAAACACCACAATCGGTGCTCTTTTCTCTTTACAATAGCTCTCTTGGTGATGTAATATCATCTCATGGCTTCTCTTATCACTGTTATGCTGATGACACTCAACTAATGCTTTCTTTCTCACCCTCTGACACACAGGTGTCCAGTCGCATCTCGGCATGTCTGTCTGACATCTCTTCATGGATGGCAGTTCACCACCTGAAGCTCAATCCTAGCAAGACTGAACTGCTATTCATCCCTGCAACTACAGGTCCTCATCATGATCTTGCCATCTCATTCGAGAACTCTCTGATTGTCACGTCTGTAGAGGCAAGAAGTCTTGGTGTGGTTCAGGATGGCCAGTTATCATTCTCGACTCACATTGTGAACCTAACTCGGTCATGCAGATTTCTCCTGTACAGCATCTGGAGGATCCGACCCTTTCTCACTCGGGAAGCCACCCAGGTACTAGTGCAGTCTCTTGTCATCTCAAGGCTTGACTACTGCAACTCGCTCTTGGCTGGTCTTCCAATGCAGGCCATCAAGCCTCTGCAACTCATCCAGAATGCAGCAGCACGGCTCGTCTTCAATCTCCCCAAGTTCAGCCACGTCACCCCACTGCTCCGCTCCCTTCACTGGCTTCCTGTAGCTACACGCATCAGATTTAAAACCCTAATGCTTGCCTACAAAGCCAAAAATGGACCAGTCCCTCCTTACTTGATAGCAATGGTGAAACCTCGAACTGTACCACAAGCCCTTTGAGCTCAAGTACAGCTCGGCTTGACCGGCCATCCTTCAAGGCGCCCAGAAGACAAGCATCAAGACTGTTCTCTGTGCTGGCACCTAGGCGGTGGAACAAACTCCCACTGGCTTTCCGTACAGCAGGGTCTCTCGCTGTCTTCAAACGCAGACTGAAGACATCTCTTTATACAGCACTTAAATGAGCACTGAGTTAAGTATTGATTGTATGTATTGTATTGATGTATTGTATTGTATTGTATTGTATTGTATTGCACTGTTCTGTGTTCAATTCTGTTCCTTTTTCTCTAGGTATCAACAATGACTTTTTGATTCTAGCAGTATCTGAGCTCAGGACTGGCTTTCTCTCTAACCTATTAGTAACTAGCAAAGATACTTTCTCTGGATAGGCAAAGTACTTTTTGTAAGTCGCTCTGGATAAGAGCGTCTACTAAATGCTGTAAATGTAAATAGCAATTCTAGTTATGTATAATTCAAGTACAGTAAACTTGAAGTTTGTGTTTGTTTTCTACACAGGATCAATGTTTACAGTAAGCTTTAGCATGATGCTAACTGCTCTTACCTCTTGCTGTTTTCATACAGTCATATCACTGCTGGAGGTGAAATATGTCCACTTTATAGATTTCAGAGTGAAACGCTTGTCTAGTTTCACTTTAATGTTCTTTACAGCTGCTGTGTTTGATCAGCTAACCTACCTGATTGGTTTAAGAGTTTCCAAAACAACTTCATCAAACTCTCCCAAAATATTCCAAATTTCCTACTTTATGCAGACAACAAAAAACAGAATCTCGTTCACTCCAGTGGGAAATTATTAAATTTCAGCGCTTGTTCTTCCTTTTAGAGTTTAGAGTGAGTTTGTGGTTCTTTTTGTGATTTGAAGACTGTCTGTTACTTATGATCATAAACAAACATTTTCTGTGGAGTTATTTTCATGAAGAAGCAGTTGTGCTGAAGGTGTGTTCAGCTGTGGGGATTTCTTGTACAGGCTGCTCGGTTCAAGAAGCAGGAGGGAGGTGAAGTGGATGGCATGACTGGACACGCCACTCATGCAGACAGGAACTGCAACATGTTTTCATCACATTGATTTGAACAGGCATGCTTTATGACCTTGGGTTACCTTTTTGTACATTCTTCGTTTCTACTGATCATTTCTCTCCCCTCACAGCCTTCTTTCAACCTTTCTTTTTTACTTTTTCTTCTTTCTATGTCATTCATCTGCTTTTCACATCTTACATTCCTCTTTTTTTGGTTAAAGCTGTTGATTTCAATATTTTGTAATATTCAATAGTTTTTCATTTTTCAAACCCTTATTGCCTTTCTTTCTGTCTGTTTTAAACTATGTAAATGTTTCATGCTGCAGTCTATATGAATCTGCAAAGGCTTTGCTGTAAATGTTTTACACTGTCATAGTTTTTGCATGAGCTTTAAATGTATATTTTTCTGCACTGCATTTCATTCTTGTTATATAAAATCTTTATTCTTGATTTCAACAAACCCAATTTCAAACAGTTGGGACAGTTAAATACAAACAGAAATAGCAAGTAATGATTTTTAAAGTTTTTTTTTTTTTGTTTAACAAATTTAATTGAAAACAGCACAAAGATTTGCTACCTTTTAAGAGATTTTTAATATTTATTCATAAATAAACTGTTTATTTTTATAAATTGTAAATATGTAAATTCCATATTTGATGCCTGCAAAACATTCAAAAAAAGTTTGCTACAAGGGCAAGGTACAATTTGAAGCTTGTGGAAAGACCAACAACATCTGTTTTGGAACTTTCTACAGGTGAACTGGTGAAAAGTTAACAGGTGATCCTATCATTACTGAGTTTAAAAGGATCATCCACAAGCTCAGTTCTCACTTTGCATAAAACTATGTGAGCGAATAGTCCAATAGTTTAATGATTCTCAATCCATGATTAAGAAGGAATTTAGAGATTTCCCCACCTACAGTCCATAGCATTATTACAAGATTCAGAGAATCCAGAGAAATCTGTGCTTAAAATCAATACTGAATGCTTGTGATCTTCTTCAAACATCCTTCTGTAATGAATGTAACCACATGGGTTGGGGAATCCTTAGGAAAATCCTTGTAACACACATAGTTCACCGCTGCATCTACAAATGCAAGTTACAACTCTCAGTGGAAGGCATATATCAAAAGCATTCTAAAACACTGGTAACTTCTCTGGGCTAAAGCTTTTCTGAATTGGACTGCTGCACAGTGGAAATGTGTGCTGTGGCCTGACCACTCCATCGTCCAAATTGTTTAAGGAAATAAAGGATGTTGTGTTCTCTGGGCCAAAGAGGAAACTCTTTACCCTATTGTTACCAATGAAAAATTCAAAAGCCTGCATCTGTCACGGGATGGGGATGTGTTAATATCAATGGACATCTGTGAAAGCACCTTTAAAGCTGAGAGGCACATGCGCAATTTGGAACAGCATATGTTACCATCTAGTAGACATCTTTTTCTATGATGTCCCTGCTGACCCCAGAAGGTTAAAACCTGTGTCACTGCTGGACTGAGAAGTGATTTTTATATCTACAAGGTGGACCAATAAGGTAGGTGTCTAACACAGTGGACATTGAGTGGACAAAGTGTTTAAAAACTCCAGCAGCACTGCTGTGTCTAATCCACTCGTACCAGCGCAACACACACTAACACACCACCATGTCAGGGTCACTGCAGTGCTGATGAATGATCCACCACCCAAATTATACCTGCTCTATGGTGGTCCTGTGGGGGTCTTGACCAATGAATGGGAAGGTTAAAAGGGGCTATAAAATCTACAAAGCGCTCCTATATGGTAAGTGGAGCTGATAAAATGGAGAAAGAGTGCAGCAACAAGGAGGTGGACTTAATGAAGTGGCCAGCCAGTGTAGTTTTGTGCATGTCCATAACAGAGTGGATATATTTTATTGTCAGAGTTTTAGAAAAGTTTAGAAACTGTAATTATAAATCAGGAAATGCTTGATATAGTATGTCTTCTTCCTGTTTAACATCTTGTGATTACTCAAACACGTAAAACAATATGATAAATAAAATGTTCCAGTTGGTGGGTTGTGGAAAAATCACAATTTGTTAGTAATGAATCTTTAGCAGTTCAGCCTTCAGAAGATTTGGGATCATATTTTATCATTGTACTTTTTTGGACAGTTATGTCACTGTGGGGCACCAAGACAGAAGTAAAGCAATTAATCATATGAGCAGGAAACAGCGTAAAAACAAGAAAGCTTTCTTATTGGCTCCTAAATGTGTACAGTTACTATAAATCAGATTGGTGATTAACACATGAGCTAATCAACAGTCTAAACCAGCATGGGGTAACTGAATCACACAGGCTTCACATGAATGGTAACGTAAACAATATCAGACAAACTTGTGTTCTAGTCTTTTTCCCGCACATACAAATTGACAGATCACAACTGATCACCAAATACAGCAAGATAAAACATGAAAACACTAACACCAGCACCTGCTGGGGCTCACAGGAATGGAAATTAGCAGGCTACTATGAAGCGCTCAGAGCCATCACACTATATTGTAATGTATAAGAGTGAAGACAAAGCACAAAGCAAATCTAGAAACATTAAAACGTTTAATCTGTTTTCTGGCCACAAGAGGGCAGCAACATCTAAATGGAATGAACTGCCATTCATTCCTTTACTCCTTTAAACTGAGAAATTTTGTGACTTTAACCCTTAGAACCCCAGAATTTTTATTTATTTATTTATTTATTTATTTTTATTTTTTATGTTTTTTGTATTTTGGGCTATTATTACAATTGTAATTATGAAGTGTTTACACATGCCATGTGTTTTTTTATTTTCAGGAGCTATTCAGATATGCCATTGTTTGACATGTAAATGCTGACAGAAATTTGATATCTTTATGAATTTGGATCATTTTTGATCAGAAATGTACCTAGCACCTGCATAATTTTGTACTTTTTTGCTTATAGAGAAGATGCACCTCAGATACCTTTCCAGAAATTGGAATAGTCTGAAGTGTCTGTGAGCTAAAATTCTCTTGGTTATTATGAGTAAAAATAAACAATAAGTATAAGGTGGCCATTATTTATCTGGTAAAATGTGTTTTAGGGCCTGTTTGTGTGATTTTGAGGGAAATAAGGAAAGTGCACTCAGTGTGGTGAATTGGGACCCTGCACTTTTCTCCTTATTCACATCTATTTCGCCTCAGTTTTAAAAGAATGACTGCATTTTGAGTCATTTTTACATGTATTTAGCTGTACATTTCTGATTATCAGAGTCAGTCAGAGGACTGTTTGAGACCAGGGGGAAAGTTTTAGACCCAACACGTTTCTGTGGGGGTTTAAATGGAGATTTAAACAGATGTAAACGCAGAATCTGAACAGTGTATTTCTGAACTGGATCATGCCTGAAATCTCCTCAAAGTCACTCTGCACACAGGGTAAGTCCTGATGGTTAACGTGATGTGTGAACTGTGTCGCTCTGTGTGTGTGTGTGTGTATATATATATATATATATGTATATATATATATATATATGTGTGTGTGTGTGTGTATGTATGTATGTATGTATGTATGTATGTATGTATGTATGTATGTATTACACACACACTATTTATTATTATAACTTATTATTAAACTGTATATACTGTTATTGATCAACATGGTATTTAGCAGAACATAAGAATGTGTTGATGGTGATGAAGTGAAATGGTTTGATGTGAGACTTTCTTTTACTTGTTATGAGTAAATCTGGCTATTATATGATAATAACACAGTTAAGATTTTAATATCTTTGTAACTTTGATCACATGATGGTTGTTCCTGCACTGCAGCTGCAGCCTCTGATCATCCTGGAATAAAAAGTCCACTGTGATCAGATTATCTCTGCTTAAAGCTCTTCTACTGTCTTACACTCTGCTGTTTGGGTCAGAGGAGGGATGGAGCTCCCCTAGAAGAGCAGGCTCGGTGGCTGTGGAAAGTATGATTTACATATTAAAATCTGAATCAGTGAATCAGATCCTGAATGTTCCTGCATGAAGTTACAACACTGATGTTCTTACAGTACTGTATTAATGTCAGTTGCATCAAACAACAAGACAGGTATCAGAATGACAAGTTTAACAGGATAAAACTAGCTGCTTTTACAGCTGTGCTGGGGGAAAACAGGTGTAATGTAGATACAGATTTAAAGGGAAATAAGATGTTAAAAACATCATTCACCGTGGTCTGAGGTGAAATGTGTAATTCCAGAAAATCCTTACCATGGAGTAAAGACATTAAATGAACAGATTGAAGCAGATGAATTGCTGCTCATCAGTCTGGGAAGAGTTATAAAGCCATTTCAAAACATTTTGTAGTCTGTGATTCTACAGTGAACAGGATTATTTACAACAGGATTATGCACAAATGGACAGAACTCCAGACCTGCATGTCAGGATCTTCAGACCTCAGTTTATTATTAAAGATAATGATAAAAAGATCAATAAAAAGACTATACAAATACAGTTTTTGTGGAAGGGTATTCAGGAGAAAGAGAAGCCTCTTTTCCCCAACATGGCAGCTCGGCTTAATTTTGCAAATGTGCATCTGAACAAACCAGAAGATTTCTGGAGCGATGTTGTTTGGACAGATAAAACCAAAGTGATGTTCATTAAACGCAACTTGATGTTTAACGAAAATCAGCGATAAAGAGATGAATCCTGAGGTCAGGAAGGCCTGTGGTGATCACTCCCAATTGCACATCAATGACTCCTCTGCGGAAACAGTCAGGTTAAAACACTCCCGTGTCACATCCTCACCGAGTTCTACAGGAGAGTCATTGAGAGTCTTCTGACCAGCTGTTTTTTGTCGGGTTTGGAAACTGCAGTGTTTCAGACCTCAAGCCCCTGCAGAGAATATAAAACAGCTGAAAAGTCTCTTTCACTCAGAACATGACCACAGTTTCCAATCTTCATTATTAATGTCCAGTGAAAGTAACAGTGGCTGCATGTTCCAACTACTGACTGTAAATATCAGATATTTCATATATACATTCAGTGGTACGAACTCCTCTGTAACTCTAGCTCTCTTGCTTTTGCTCTCATTCGTGCAAGCACTGTCCAGTGTGGTCTGCTTAAGGCGTCCTCCGGTGCTAACGTTACTGAAATTACTGATTTTACCAACATTAATAAGCCAAACACACCACTAATGATATTTCAGTCTCGCCGCCCTTCAGTGACAATCAATTCAGCCTGATAGTAGCTGGAAGTAAATGTGCCTTTTGTCAAGTGAGGCATCAAAGGAAGCTGCCACTTAAAAGCCGTATTTGAAGAATGGGGCTACAGTTGTGGAGTCATAGCAACAACACTAGCAGCTGGGTTTTGGGCTGGAACTACAGAGGGTTCAAAGGGTCAAACTAGGAAAATGTGCCAACAGTAGTAAAATTGATGCTGTTCATGCAATTAAACATGAATTAGCAATCATAAATATGTACATATTCCCATCTGTAATCTGAATGTACAAGTGATTTAAAAAAAAACGGTCTCATAACTGTAAAAATGAGAATGTCAAATGTGCAAAGATTCTGGTTCAGACTGTGGAAATGTCAACACTGAATGAATGTTATTAAAGGAAACACAGCTTTGTTTGTGCTGGTCTGATTTATTTATTTATTTTTCTTCTTAATGCTTCAATAGAGTTAAACACAAAGTGTAGTTTATTTTGTTCATTAGAGGAGAATATTTTCACACCTCAGTCAGGACTGAACTAAAACCAAGTTCTGTATTACACTCTATCAGTCCTCTTATCAGTCCTCAGCTCAGCTCAGTCAGCTGTTTACTTATGTGTGCATTTCTACTGTATTTATAATTTACTGTATGTCTTATCTGTTCATCTATACTCCTCTCTCTCTCCATCCTTCTGTTCTCCCTCTCGCCCCCGCTTTTTGCCTCATCTGTGTGTCTTTCTCATCTCAATGAACAGTGTGAAGAGCCCTCTTATCCCCTCCTCACCTCAGTCAGCAGTGAAGAGCCCTCATTTCTCCTTTTCTCTTCTACTGTAACTCTCTATCTCCCTCCTCCCCATCTCTCTGTGTCTCACCTCAGTCAGCAGTGTCTTTTTCCTTTTTTCTCTTCAACTGTAAACTGTTACTTTCTGTCTCTCGCACCTCAGTCAGCAGAGTGAAGAGCGCATTTTCTCTCCTTTCTCTTTATCTGTATCTCTCTCTCTCTCTCTCTCTCTCTCTCTCTCTCTCTCTCTCTCACCTCAGGCAGAGCTAATGCTGACAAGGCCACAGCCGCGTAAAAGTTATTGAGTCTGAAACGTTCATCAGGACTCATTTTCAGATGAGCAGAAGTCTATATGTTCTCTATAAGCACAATAATCCAGCACAAGACTCACTCAGCACTGCAAACTTATAACCAGAAACTCAGTTTATTGCTTTTGTGAAAGTAACTGAAATGAATAAAAAAGCAGGAAACAAGAACCTACATCCACACTTTATGATGGGGAATATGATCTACCTGCTGTAGTTTTACCTGTTAGATGCTGATTTTAGATCATAACAGTCTAAAGCCTAAATATTATAATACTCTTTTACAAAGTACATTTGCCCCTTTATTTATTTCTGCTATTTTAAATGAGGCTCAAGTACATTTATTTCTAAAAAAAAAAAAAAAACGACTTATTCATATATTGGTGTGTATACTCTCTCTCTCTCTCTCTCTCTCTCTCTCTCTCTCTCTCTCTCTCTCTCTTTTTCAGGATGAGGCTTTCTGTTCTTCTACCGTTCCTCTTGGCTCTGGCTTATGCTCTCAGACACGTCAGGAGAACGACGCCTACAGTGACTTCTCAAAAAAGCACATCCTGTCAGAGGACTTCAATGTAAACTCAAAGGCTGAATGGGAAAAAAAATACCTGAAAAGAACCTCTGCAGGCCTTCTTTAAAAAAACTAACACAAACAGAGTAGAAAACATCTGTCCCGGTGAAGGGTTTGAAGTCAGTAATGTTAACCTCTGCATCACTTTTATCTTTTGAAAAGTTTGAATAAAGTAGCAAATAGGTTACTTTGAGGCAGCGTCTACAGCTGACAGTTACTCTATAGGTTTCTCTGTGGTTTGTAGCTCATAGATTGTGGTGAACAGAACAGAAAAGAAAAAGGAGGAAAAACAGCCGTTAAAGCCGTAAAAGCTCTCAGTTTAAAAGGAGTAAAGAAATGAAAGCAGGTTCATTCCATTTAGATGCTGCTGCCCTCTTGTGGTCAGAGAACAGATTGGATGGTTTAAGTGTTCCAAATGTCTCCAGATGTAGTTTAATACAAAACCTCATTCATAAAGAGCTTTTTCTTCAGTCTTTAACATTACAGTGTAGAACAACTCTCAGTTTAATAGAAGTGTAAAGATTTTATATCATAAGAAATATACAGTGTTCTGAAGGCCTGTAGACGTTACTGGAAAAGTGAATAAAGATGTTCCTACATTCGTGTCAGCAGTGCTCTGCTTTAGAAACAAACACTGATAAGACACTGAAAGAGCTTTTATAATGTTATCAGTAACTACAGTGTAATATTCACTGATGCTCTGCTTTTGATTCCACATTTACTTCTATCACTTTGCTGAAAATCAACAAAATGTTTCAGAGCTTTATTGTGAGTCTGAAAGTGTTGATAAGACTGATAACAGTAGTGATGTTAGCTGAGCTGTGTTTAACACTCATTAATGCTCTTCTCCCCAAAAGACTGTGTGAAGAACACGGCTGCCTGATGAAGAACCTCCTTCATGATGATGATGAAGGTGTGAGTGAGTCTCTCTCTGAATATTTCTGCTGTAACACTGAGTTTAGTCTAAAAGAGGCTCCATCAGTGAACTTCACTCCCCTTTATTAGTATTAATATGATGGATTATTGTCTAGCGAGCACATATGGAGCGTTAGCTTGTGAGAAAAACAGTCTGCCATCTGAAGCAGATCATTCAGTTTCCTCATATGAGAACAGATTTCTGCCTGTTATTGTTATTCAGCTTAGAAAGTCAATAAATGGCCTCGTTCAGATGGACTGAGTTGAGAAAGAGCTGCCAGATATTTACAGATATTCCCACATTGAACTCTGTAATTAAAGTCTAAATGGATTATTTCCTGTAGTTCTACGAAGTTCAGCACTAAATGTTTTCTATGCAGTTAAAGCAGAAGAGAAAGAAGTGCTAACCTGCCCTGCCTGCATTGATAAATCACATCATTTTCAACACGGATTTCTGTATAATGATCTTTTGTTGACTTTCCATAACAGTTAATAGTCCTTTCTCTTTCTGTTTAATCATCATCACTTTATTATTACTGAGATATTTTACTGAGATATTTTGAAAGAGAAACAAGAAAAAACTGTCACTGTAATGAAAAGTAAAACTGAACTTCTTTACTGAATATGTAGCAGAAACCACATGACATTGTTATTATACTGTTATTAATATTGTTTGTTTTTGTTTTAATATTGTCATATCTAATGATTTATATCATGTAGACATATTTTATTTACCTACTTTCTCGTTGGTCACAGTTATCTGATCAAATCTGCCCCCCTGTCTGTTTCTGACAAAGAATATTTTGGGAGGATTTGGAAAAGTTGCTTAGCTGGAAATCCTCGTACCAATCTGGCAACCCAGACTGGCGCTCATGCGCAGAGACTGAATGAAGGTGAAAGTGAAAGTAGTCGCTGCTTCTTCCGCTCTGGACGCTGAAGGGGAGAGTCGTGTGTGAGATTAGTGGAGAGTTTAAACTCGGTCTTATTATTATGGATCTGCTGTTATAGACAAAAACCTGATATGAACTGATTTAAAATGTGGACATATTTCACCACCAGCAGCGATATGACTGTATGAAGAACAGAGAAGGTGAGAGCAGTTAGCATCATGCTAATCATGCTAATCAGGATAAAGACCACTGAGAACATCGAACCTGAGTGGAAAATAAAAACAGTTAATATAAACAATACATTATATAATTTATATAGTTATGAGAAGATTTATGTCTCTCTCTCTCTCTCTCTCTCTCTCTCTCTCTCTCTCTCTCTCTCTCTCTCTCTCTCTCTCTCTCTCTGTAGGATTGTATTAGTGTGAATCTGTAGGAGGAGATAAAGAGATAAAAATGGCGGCTGCAAGAAACAGTAAGTTAAACTTCCAGAACCTACAAAAGGTTTTACTGTGAACATCATTAAATAATATTCAATCAGAGAGTTTATTTTTATTGTGGAGACACACGAGACACAACTATTAACGTGTGTGTGTGTGTGTTTGTGTGTGTGTGTGTGTGTGTGTGTGTGTGTGTGTGTGTGTTTGTGTTTCTACACAGATGAGTTTAAACTCTTTGGACCCCGTGATGTAAAGCGTCAGTCTGGCTCTGCGGTCACTCTCTCCTGTCACCTGTCTCCTGAAATCAGTGCTGTTGCCATGGAGATCAGGTGGTTTAAGGGGACGGACTGTGTTTGTCTCTATAAGAACAGGCAGGTGACAGAGGGGAGGGGCTACGAGGGCAGAGTGAGTCTGTTCACTCAGGAGCTGCAGAGAGGAAACGTCTCCTTACAGATCAGAGACTGTAGAGGGTCTGATTTAGGAGACTATCTGTGTCAGGTCACCAATGGAGACACAACAGAGGAGTGTACAGTAAGAGTGAGGGGTAAGTATTCCAGAAGTTCACTCTACATAAACTCATCATCATCATCAGCGTCTCAGAATGAAAGATGAAGAGACAGAAATGAGGAACACAGATGTTCAGAATGGTGTTGTTCAGATAAAGCAGGTAAAACATACAGAGGATAAATGATGTTAATGTGGAGTGAAGGACAGATGGAGCATTTCAGTAGAAAAAACAGTGACTCTGTTTCTCACTCTGACTCTAAACCTCCACATCATGACTGCACGGCGGAAAACTTACAACTGCAGCTGAACTAAAAATACAGTTTAAGAATTTAAATATTTTAGTGATTCTGATTAAAGTTTCAGTGAATCTACAGACTGTAATCAGATCATCGATTTAACACACACAATATATATTAATTATTAAAATATTATATTTAATATGTGACGTCACTACAGGCAGCTGACTCTCACAAAAATCCTGTTCTTAACTAATTAAAGCTGCAGATCCACAAACTACAGACACAAAAAGGGGCGTGTTCAGAGTTGAGCTGCGCGTAGTGAGGAGATAAAACCGAAACTGCGCATCTTTATTCACACTTCAGTCTTATCTGGACTCGCGCGCTGTTCAGACTCGTTGCGCGCGGGGCGGAGTTCACCAATAAAGAGGCGAGTCTCAGTTCTCCGATTCAGACCCTGAACTTCAGCTCATTTCTCTTGAGCGATGTCCACTCCCGCCAGGAGCTGTATTAAGACCAGCGCCCCCGTCTGACCGTTTGATGAAACCACAATATTTCAAACTGAAATTCATGTCTTTGAGTGTAAAATACAAACAAAGGAATTGAGACCAAATTTAAATATAAATTACCAAATTAATGAATAAAAGTATAAAAACATTAAAATACAGATAGAAGATTAAATCTGATCTTAATCTTCTAAAGAGTTGAAGGTGAAGAATTTGAGTGAATGTGATCTCCAGCCTGTAGATCTGGTGATGATGGTGAAGATTCTCTACATCTGTAAAATCACAGCAATACTACAGTTTTACAGCTGAGTTATTTCAAGCCAGCTCAGCTTCAGCCTGACAGGACACATCATGGATTTCCATCAACAAACATTCAAGAAAAAAGCTTCATTTATTTAATGAACTCAATTAAAGTTTTAGTTTGAACTCTAAATCAGTTTAGTTCAGTTCTAAATCATCTTAAATATTGAGTTCTTCTTACAGAATCACTGAACTGAGCTGAAATATGAACTACATACACTGTAAAAGTCAAACAGGCTGTTTTTGAGGTTTGAATTATAAGAATTGTTTTGTTCGTCTGAAGTAGCTTTAAGAGTAACGTGGATCAAAATGACTTCACAACTAAAAATCATTTTTAGATCTTTTAGTCTTTATTTTCTCTAAAGGGACGAATCCTTTATCCTCCACATTAACATATTACAATCTAGAAACCTGTATAGTTTTAATATTATATTTTATCATTCTATAATATCGTAATAATACACTGTAAAAAATGTGACTAATGGTTACTTAAAAAAAATTATGGCAACAATTGACTAAATATAATTGAATAGATTTTACTCACCTAAACTTTGGTTAAAATGCATTAAATAAGTGAACTAAATTTAAGCAAAAAAAAAAAAGTATATATTAATAAAAGCAACAGTTAAATGTGTTGTATTTAGTAATATTATGCCACATTATGAGTTAATGTAGCCCACAAATATAGAGTAAATACAAATTAATTTAACAAGGAAAATTTAGCAATATCTACCGAGTGTCTGAGCAAAATTGCTTTATATTTACTCAATATCTGGGGAAAATGTGTTTACATTTACTAAATATCTGGCGAAAACTGGTTTATATTTGCTACACTTTACTACATCTGTGGTTGCCAGATCTTCACAATACACATATACAGTGGAAAAGTATAAGACATTTCAGTATGCTTTTTTGCCAACCCTAAATTTCTCTGTTGAGAACTGTTGTTTGTTTACAGTTAATTACTATGAAAAAAAACATATATTGTAAATCTGTATACAGTAAATTATGTTGAAAACAACAGATACACTATTAACATAATTAGTCTATCAGTGATAAACACAGTACAACCGTATGACACATTACAGTATTTCTTTGCAAAAAATACAGTACAGCACATAAGGAATGACAATTTGTTAGCATAGATTTAACAGTCAACAACTTCTTATGGTAAATTACAAAGGAAACAACAAATAACACCCATTACAATCCAAGGTACAGACTATATTGATGAAATTCAAGAAACTTTTCTTGGATGATTCAATAAAATGTCCAGGATACTCACAAAGTTATGTTGAGATGATGAAAAAAACAGCACGTGTCCATGTATATATAGGATAATCCACGGTGGAACGAATAAAGATCATGTAAAGAATCAGCCTCTTGCCCTGGCTGATCAAGAATAATAAGTCCAGATTGACCGAAGAAGGTGCTCAACATAGGATAAAGTCTCTTACAGACATGACGTTGGATGATTACTGGAACTTAAAGCGTGTACTGCCACCAGTTCTGCAAGAGAACTCATATATTGTCCATCAGGAGTTCACTAGGGACCTGCACGACCCTCTCTGTAGCCAGAAAACAAAAACAAAGTAAAAGTTAGATCGATGCTTTGCTTGAGCATGATACCCACACAAAGATAAACGTAAGGCCTTCTGCTGTTAAACTGAGCTCCAATGTAGTAAATATACGAGAAACCAGCATTCAGCATTCATACCCATTTCCCCCATCTTTATCTTGTTTGGTCAACTTCCGTAAATGACTGGTTTTACTGACTGATATCTGTCACCACTAAAATATTTAGTTGAGCTAACATAAGAATATTTGTTGTACTAAGTACAGCAAAGTCTCAACCAAAGAGGAGAAGTACAACACAGATGAACTCATCTGATCAATCAATAATCTGCCACTGTTCTAAGAAAGTAACATATGCATTATCATATATTAAGACACTACATACTGCATCATGTCTTGAAAAATTAACAATTCTTAAAGCTCACCTGTGTTCACAGGTAAGCATAAATGAACTGATTACACAAGAAATCCTTTAGAAACAACAGCATTAACTGCCTAAGCAAAATATATACAACTTACACACAATTCAGGCATATTGAGTGGAATAGCAGGTAACAGTTACAATGTTGTTAACAAAAAATACAAACTAAATTACATCACTGTGCTTGATTATATGTGTACACTTACTGGCCACTTTATTAGGTAATGCTGCCTTGTATTTACTTACCTTTCTACTGAATCAGGTCCATTAAATATATATGTGCACTTTGTAGTTCTGCAATTGCAAATTGTGGCTGATCTTTTTCTCTGCATACTTTTTTAGCCCCCTTTCACATCATTCATCAATGATCAGGACCCACCCAGACCACCACAAAGCAGGTATTATTGGTTAATTCTCAGCACTGCAGAGATGCTGACATAGTAAGTGTGGTACTAGTGTATCAGATACAGCAATGCTGTGATCATCTCAGTGTCACTACTTGACTGAGAATAGTCCACCGATGATGGACTAGAGGATGACCAACACAAACTGTGCAGCAGCAGATGAGCTATCATCTCTGACTTTACATCTACAAGGTGGACTGACAAAGTAGGAGTGTCTAATAGAGTGGACAGAGTGCACACTGCACACAGCACTGCTGTGTCTGATCCACTCGTACCAGCACAACACGCACTAACACACCAACACCACGTCAGTGTCGCTGCAGTGCTGAGGATGTTTCATGAATAATACCTGCTCTGTGGTGGCCCTGTAAAAAGAGAAGGGGGGCATCACTGTATACAAAGAAACAGATGGACTCCAGTCTGTAAGTCAGGAGTACCGTAAAAATAACCAGTGAGCATGTAGAGTATGTTTGGGAGAGAGAAGGAACATCTGAATCCTACCTGTTAAAAATACTCAGCTCTTGACAGATGTGGAGTCTCTGGTCAATTTCTTTGTCACTTGGAGTTTGTGAAGATGGATTCCTCATGACTGCATCTAAAATGAAGAAATAAGTCAATAAAATTAGTAATAAATACTCACCATACAAAACATAAGGATAAAGAAACCTGAACAAACAGTAAACAGTATCAAAAATAGATCTACAAACTAACAAGAAAAACAAAGGTATATGCAAAACAATATAAGAAAGAGCAGATTACTGTGAACAACACAGCCTCCGCAGTGGGAAAAGATTATTACAGGTCACGTCAAGGACACACAACTAGCTAATGCTAGCTAGCGGTTAGGTCTGTTTACTTTGAATATGTGTTGAATTGAGCCCCTCGCAAACTTATGCTATGCTAGTCGTCCCTTAACTGTACATTGAACAACATTGTACTGTCTTTTACAATAGCACACAATCTTTAAAGTCCTATTGTTTTCATACAACAGTTTTGCAAAGTAAAGAAAAAAGCAAAGCAGGTCAAATACATGTTAAAATACATAATACTGACAATGTCTTGTGCTAAAAGATGAAATAAAATATTTAGCGTAAGACGTAATAATATTTCAAAGATCAATACCATAAAGATGCTATAAATTAAAGTACCTGGGACAATTACTGATCAGTTGAGGACCAGAAGCAGCAGTGGACGGCTGTAAAAGATAAAACATTTGGTAAAGGTTTAAAAGACTAGCTTCAACAACTTAAACGGATACAGGCACATTTATGTTGGCTAACTGTATTTCTATAAGCATTCAAGCCTCTCGAATCCAGTAAACATGCTGCTTTTATAGCTTATAAATATTTTTCTGGCTTATTCTGGAGTTGGTAATCAGCGAGAAGCAGGGTGGACAAAATACACAGCTTCTTAGTTGATGTGTAAACAGGTGTTGGTAAAAAATTTGAGTAAAAGCAAAATATCTTTGGTTAAATATTACTTGTGAAAAGGTGATCAGTCAACATCTGTATGGAGTCAAACACTGAGCAAACATTTAAAAAAACGCCACAAAACTGTGTTCTTTCCCAAAGGTTATTACAAAGGAAGAGTCAGTCAACAGTCAGTCCTGGAAACACTGACCATACTAATAACTATTAAGTTAAAACACTGACTTCAGTTAAAGACACACACATAGTCCTCTTAGACCGATTACAAAGTTAGAAAAATGAGCATAACAAACAGCAACAGCCAGAGAAAGAGAGGTACATAAAAGCTGCTTCCATACCTGAGAAATGCTGGTGGTAGATGTAGGAAAACGTGTGTACTGCAAGAAGAAAAGAGGTGGTTAAGCTGAAACAGGACAAAGGAGAAGAACCAGATTTCATTCAACAGAAACTTTAGTGGTGATAAAGGATTGTTAGTGTTAAAATCCTTGGTTTTCTAGTTACCAAATCGCAGCTCAGTTGGCCTTAACTACCTGTACCGGTCACTCACACATCTCCCCTCAGATTTTCTGTGTTTCTCCTCTAAAACTACTCCTGTGAGAGAAGCTGCTCTGTTGGTCTGTGACCCTTTAGCCTGCTGGCCACCTACGCTAACAGCCTCACACAGCACTACAGCGCCAGTTAGCTAGGTTAGGTAAACTTAAGCTAGCTGGTTTCTGCTTTCCATCTCTCGACGTTCTCCAGTTTAGATCTGAGCCCATCATGGTCAGCACAGGTCACCGGAGTGAACTGGTCGTCCACCAGAGCTATTAACTTAGCTTAAGCTCGCGCTTAAGTAGCTAAACTAGCTAACCTAGGTTATTTAGCAGCTAGCAACTCTAACAACTCTACACCACCAGTCTGTTACAACCATAAACTCAACACCGCCTCACTTTAGAACTGTAAAGGTGTCTCTCATATTTCTGAGAGCAGACAGGCACTAAAGTTGTGACTCGCTAGCGAGCTAACTTAACTGTTAGCGAGTGAGCTTATTTTAGTTTGACAGATGAAGAGTTCAGCATTCACGATTACAGACTTGGGGTTTAATAAATTCTGATTGAAAAGCTGCTGCTACTTTAATAACCCAAGAATTTATTCACCAAACGCATTTTGAGTCATTTCGAAGTTTCCAGAAGCCGGCTCTAGGGCGAGTTCTCGCCTCCGCAGTGAACGTTGGTGACTGTTTCGAGCTCAATAACGGGTGTAATCTGCTCTCCCAAACGGTGAATCTGTTCTCCCCATAACACGGGTGTAATCTTCTCTCCCTCAATACGGGTTTAATCTGCTCTCTGCCCATACGGGTGTAATCTGCACTCCTCAATACGGGGATAATCCTGCTCTCCCATACGGGTGTAATCTGCTCTCCCTAATACGGGTGTAATCTGCTCTCTTCAATACGGTGTAATCTGCTCTCCCCAATGCGGGTGTAATCTGCTCTCCCCAGTGCGGGCGTAATCTGCTCTCCTCAATACGGGTGTAATCTGCTCTCCTCAATACGGGTGTAAGCCGCACTGCTAGCTTACATTTGACTTAGAGCACAGGAGTTGACAGTGTTTGGTAGCTGCAGTACTTAAAAGAATGGCACTGCTACAGCAACACTGACTTGTTTGCTAGCAAATAAAAGGTCTTATCTTTGCAGTTTGGAGGACTGACCCCCTGAAACGTGTAGTCACGGATGTCCCTGAGGCACAGAATGCGTTGGGCGAAAGTGTGAGGTATTAAAACCATGACCTCCCAATGAGTAAATCTATCGATTTCTGCATCGTTGTTGTTCCTGATAAAAAAAATAAGTAATTCGTCTCAGTGTATCACGCTAATTTTTATTCAACCAAAACTGCGTAAATGAGATAATAAACAATCGAAATTTTATTGGATTCAGCTCAAGTTTGATTTCTAACTGAAACACAGTCCGTTTTTTATTATTGATAGGTACTATTAGTTATTTAGTGATATTAATTAACCCAGTCCCCACTTTTACAGTGTAAAGATTTATTATTAAATTGTTTACAAAAATATTATTAGTATATGAATTAAAATATTATTATTATTATTATTATTATTAAAACTATACATAAGAAATGATGATGTTAACAATGTAAGGTGGTAAATTTCCTGTTTACCCTCATTTATGGGTTCCTGATTAAATGGATGAGGCCAGACTGATCTCATACGTTTCCTGACGCTACAAAATAAATATAAATGATTATGTATTATTATTGTTATTATTGTGATTGTTGTTGTTGTATGTTGTTGTTAATAATATGATGATAATAATAAGTAATATAATAATATAATAATATATATCATTAGTCATGTACACTAACAAAATGATAACATGATATGTATAAGATTGATTTTTTCTTCATCGCTTCAAGTTCTGACTTTTGTCTTTTTTCAGAGCTGCAGGTAAA
>NW_023495192.1:0-104842 GCF_904425465.1 Colossoma macropomum | reverse complement strand
TGGCTGTCCCAACAGCAGACTCCCTCGTGGGCTTGAAGCGTAAACCGACGATCCATTTCTTTATGAAGCACTTAAGCGAGCACTAAGCCAAGTTCTTATTGAAATGCATTGTTTTACACTCATGCCATGTTTACTTTTGTATCTTTCTTTCTAGATACTGTAACTGGCTTATCTTTTTGGCAGTGTCAGAGCTCAAGTGTAGTATGACAGCAGGTCAGCGTGGCATAATTTTCTTCTGATTGGGCAAGATACCATCTCCGTTTGTTTTATGTGGACATCCTTCCAGGTGAGTCTTTCTTCAATAAGAAGCACCACCGCAATTTCCACAGAGTGTCTCTAGCCTCTTCCATTTTATTTATTTGCCTACTTTTCTTGTTTTTGTCTGTCCATCTTGCTGGGCTCACCTTTGACTCAGTGCCACAGGTTGAGGTTTCGCCTCTGGGCTCCTGCAAGTGGAAGAAGTCCAGAAAAGCAGTGACCTGTAGAGAGACCCTGTTGAACACAGCTATTGACCAACTCTGGGTTTGATTTCACTAAGCTTTGTGTGCAAATGAGCAGATGTTAGGATGGAAAGATTTGCCATGACATTATTTCCATTATTGTGTGCATGTGTATAAATGACCCTGATAGTTGGAGAATCCAAATTTTAAAAATGCTTAAAGTAACATGGAATTCTTCTGAGCTAGGTTCATCCTGATCTGGACTTGCTGACCCCTGTGCCTGGCTAGACTGACCAAAGGATGAAGTGCAAGTCTGTGTTTAGAGAAGAAGTGTTTAGGATCACTACAACAAGGACACCAGGAAGACAGCGAAGTACTCTCTGTTGTTCCTCTTGAGATGGTCATGACGGTTTGCAATTTTTTTTTGTTTTGTTTTTTATTTCCACATTGTCAAAATCAATCTTTATGTCTCATTAATTTGTCTTTTCTGTCTTTGTGTTTTGAATCTACATCAGATAGTGACTTCAGAAGACTTTGAACGAGACAGACTGGGATACCAGAGTGGGGAGAGCTGTGTGTGTTTCCAGGATCATTCAGTCTTTTGCCTTGTCTACACCAAACTGTACATATGTGGGTTTTAATCATTGGTGATGTATTGGCTGAATTGTGTATTGAAGTGGTCAGTGACTGGCGTTCTCTTGTGTCTACAGTTTCAGATTTGGTTTTACGTTAGCTTAAAGTGTGAATTGTAGACTGAGCTAGCAGTCGCGATGCTGATGAACTGAGGACGCATCCACTATGGACATGAATGTCTGTGGTGGCTAGGTTGACATTCCAATCTTTTCCACTCAACACAGATGGGACCCTTCAACCTCGGCTAAGTATCATTTCTTATTCTTTGTTGATTTCTACTCTTCTATTTACTGCATTTTTGCACTTCCCGCATGTGTTTTTCAATACCTATTTACACATCCCACAGATGTAAAGTACCCCATCATCGTCGCTGGAACCGCAGTACCTATAACCTTATCTGTCCCCTACGGTTGACACAGTCGCAGACCAGGGTCACTGGAATTGCCAACCTGCAGTCCTGAAGGCAGACATCATGTCAGCATTAACATCCTTCCAGTTGCTGCACATCCTGCCTTTGATAGAGACTTTGACAGAGACACTGCTGTGTTCCCTTCACTGTTTTCCTGTAACACCCCGTGTCATATTTGAAATCCTGATGCTTGCCTGCAAAGCCAAAAATGGATCAGCCCCTCTTTACCTTTTGGCAATCATTAAAACTCGATGCGTACCTCCAGCCCTTCGAGCTACAAATATTGCTCAGCTTGACCCACTATCCTTTAAGACGTATGGAAGACAAACATCAAGACCCTTCTCCTCCCTGGCACCAAGGTGGTGGAACGATCTTCCGCTGGCTGTCCCAACAGCAGACTCCCTCGTGGTCTTGAAGCGTAAACCGACGATCCATTTCTTTATGAAGCACTTAAGCGAGCACTAAGCCAAGTTCTTATTGAAATGCATTGTTTTACACTCATGCCATGTTTACTTTTGTATCTTTCTTTCTAGATACTGTTAACTGGCTTATCTTTTTGGCAGTGTCAGAGCTCAAGTGCAGTATTACAGCAGGTCAGCGTGGCATAATTTTCTTCTGATTGGGCAAGATACCATCTCCGTTTGTTTTATGTGGACATCCTTCCAGGTAAGTCTTTCTTCAATAAGAAGCACCACCGCAATTTCCACAGAGTGTCTCTAGCCTCTTCCATTTTATTTATTTGCCTACTTTTCTTGTTTTTGTCTGTCCATCTTGCTGGGCTCACCTTTGACTCAGTGCCACAAGTTGAGGTTTCGCCTCTGGAATCCTGCAAGTGGAAGAAGTCCAGAAAAGCAGTGACCTGTAGAGAGACCCTGTTGAACACAGCTATTGACCAACTCTGGGTTTGATTTAACTATGCTTTGTGTGCAAATGAGCAGATGTTAGGATGGAAAGATTTGCCATGACATTATTTCCATTATTGTGTGCATGTGTATAAATGACCCTGATAGTTGGAGAATCCAAATTTTAAAAATGCTTAAAGTAACATGGAATTCTTCTGAGCTAGGTTCATCCTGATCTGGACTTGCTGACCCCTGTGCCTGGCTAGACTGAGCAAAGGATGAAGTGCAAGTCTGTGTTTAGAGAAGAAGTGTTTAGGATCACTACAACAAGGACTCCAGGAAGACAACGATGTACTCTCTGTTGTTCCTCTTGAGATGGTCATGACGGTTTGCAATTTTTTTTTGTTTTGTTTTTTATTTCCACACTGTCAAAATCAATCTTTATGTCTCATTAATTTGTCTTTTCTGTCTTTGTGTTTTGAATCTACATCAGATAGTGACTTCAGAAGACTTTGAACGAGACAGACTGGGATACCAGAGTGGGGAGAGCTGTGTGTGTTTCCAGGATCATTCAGTCTTTTGCCTTGTCTACACCAAAGTGTACATATGTGGGTTTTAATCATTGGTGATGTATTGGCTGAATTGTGTATTGAAGTGGTCAGTGACTGGCGTTCTCTTGTGTCTACAGTTTCAGATTTGGTTTTACGTTAGCTTAAAGTGTGAATTGTAGACTGAGCTAGCAGTCGCGATGCTGATGAACTGAGGACGCATCCACTATGGACATGAATGTCTGTGGTGGCTAGGTTGACATTTCAATCTTTTCCACTCAACACAGATGGGACCCTTCAACCTCGGCTAAGTATCATTTCTTATTCTTTGTTGATTTCTACTCTTCTATTTACTGCATTTTTGCACTTCCCGCATGTGTTTTTCAATACCTGTTTACACATCCCACAGATGTAAAGTACCCCGTCATCGTCGCTGGAACCGCAGTACCTATAACCTTATCTGTCCCCTACGGTTGACACAGTCGCAGACCAGGGTCACTGGAATTGCCAACCTGCAGTCCTGAAGGCAGACTTCATGTCAGCATTAACATCCTTCCAGTTGCTGCACATCCTGCCTTTGATAGAGACTTTGACAGAGACACTGCTGTGTTCCCTTCACTGTTTTCCTGTAACACCCCGTGTCATATTTGAAATCCTGATGCTTGCCTGCAAAGCCAAAAATGGATCAGCCCCTCTTTACCTTTTGGCAATCATTAAAACTCGATGCGTACCTCCAGCCCTTCGAGCTACAAATATTGCTCAGCTTGACCCACTATCCTTTAAGACGTATGGAAGACAAACATCAAGACCCTTCTCCTCCCTGGCACCAAGGTGGTGGAACGATCGTCCGCTGGCTGTCCCAACAGCAGACTCCCTCGTGGTCTTGAAGCGTAAACTGACGATCCATTTCTTTATGAAGCACTTAAGCGAGCACTAAGCCAAGTTCTTATTGAAATGCATTGTTTTGCACTCATGCCATGTTTACTTTTGTATCTTTCTTTCTAGATACTGTTAACTGGCTTATCTTTTTGGCAGTGTCAGAGCTCAAGTGCAGTATTACAGCAGGTCAGCGTGGCATAATTTTCTTCTGATTGGGCAAGATACCATCTCTGTTTGTTTTATGTGGACATCCTTCCAGGTAAGTCTTTCTTCAATAAGAAGCACCACCGCAATTTCCACAGAGTGTCTCTAGCCTCTTCCATTTTATTTATTTGCCTACTTTTCTTGTTTTTGTCTGTCCATCTTGCTGGGCTCACCTTTGACTCAGTGCCACAAGTTGAGATTTTGCCTCTGGGCTCCTGCAAGTGGAAGAAGTCCAGAAAAGCAGTGACCTGTAGAGAGACCCTGTTGAACACAGCTATTGACCAACTCTGGGTTTGATTTAACTATGCTTTGTGTGCAAATGAGCAGATGTTAGGATGGAAAGATTTGCCATGACATTATTTCCATTATTGTGTGCATGTGTATAAATGACCCTGATAGTTGGAGAATCCAAATTTTAAAAATGCTTAAAGTAACATGGAATTCTTCTGAGCTAGGTTCATCCTGATCTGGACTTGCTGACCCCTGTGCCTGGCTAGACTGAGCAAAGGATGAAGTGCAAGTCTGTGTTTAGAGAAGAAGTGTTTAGGATCACTACAACAAGGACTCCAGGAAGACAACGATGTACTCTCTGTTGTTCCTCTTGAGATGGTCATGACGGTTTGCAATTTTTTTTGTTTTGTTTTTTATTTCCACATTGTCAAAATCAATCTTTATGTCTCATTAATTTGTCTTTTCTGTCTTTGTGTTTTGAATCTACATCAGATAGTGACTTCAGAAGACTTTGAACGAGACAGACTGGGATACCAGAGTGGGGAGAGCTGTGTGTGTTTCCAGGATCATTCAGTCTTTTGCCTTGTCTACACCAAACTGTACATATGTGGGTTTTAATCATTGGTGATGTATTGGCTGAATTGTGTATTGAAGTGGTCAGTGACTGGCGTTCTCTTGTGTCTACAGTTTCAGATTTGGTTTTACGTTAGCTTAAAGTGTGAATTGTAGACTGAGCTAGCAGTCGCGATGCTGATGAACTGAGGACGCATCCACTATGGACATGAATGTCTGTGGTGGCTAGGTTGACATTCCAATCTTTTCCACTCAACACAGATGGGACCCTTCAACCTCGGCTAAGTATCATTTCTTATTCTTTGTTGATTTCTACTCTTCTATTTACTGCATTTTTGCACTTCCCGCATGTGTTTTTCAATACCTGTTTACACATCCCACAGATGTAAAGTACCCCGTCATCGTCGCTGGAACCGCAGTACCTATAACCTTATCTGTCCCCTACGGTTGACACAGTCGCAGACCAGGGTCACAGGTGGGCTCTGGAATTGCCAACCTGCAGTCCTGCAGGCAGACATCATGTCAGCATTAACATCTTTCCATTTGCTGCTCATCCTGCCTTTGCTAGAGACTTTGACAGAGACACTGCTGCGTTCCCTTCACTGTCTTCCTGTAGCAGCCCCTGTCATGTTTAAACCCCACAGAGTGTCTCTAGCCTTTTCCGTATTTGCCTAATTTCCTTGCTTTTCTCTTTCCATCTTGCTGGGTTCATCTTCGACCCATTGCCTCAGGTTGAAGATTCACCTCTGTGCTCCTGCAAGTGGAAGAAGTCCAGAAAAGCTTTGACCTGTAGTGAGACCCTGTTGAACACCGTTATTCACCAACTCTGGGTTTGATTTCACTAAACTTTGTGTGTAAATGAGCAGATGTTAGGATGAAAAGATTTCATATGAAATTATGATCGTTATTTTGTGCATGTGTATCCATTACGGTCAATGTTGGTGAATCCAAATTCAAAATTGTTTTAATTAGTGTTTGCTTATTCTGAGCTAGGTTCCTCCTGGACTGGACTTGCTGACCAGAGGATGAAGTTGAGCCATCATGGTTGGACCCCATATTTGCCTCTAACTACTGCTTTTTTGACTATTTGCTTTTTGTTTTTACTGCAGCTTTGTCTCTATGTGTATCCATCCAGTACACAAAACAGTGCCAAATGTAGTAATTGACCATTTTCCCCACAACGCTGTACCTATTTACAGTTTCTGCTCATTGGTTTAGCTCCACATTGTTTGATCAATTTTTCAGATTCTGTAACAGGAATTAAATTTTAAATTCTTTTTAATGGAATACAGCATGCAGAAGACAAACCTCTTCTTGGTTCATATTAAAAAGATGATGTCTTCCTCTGATTTGGCAGATTCAGCTCTCCATGCCATCTAATCTCATGTCCAGGTGAGTCTACTCATTGAGGATCCTTGATGTCCTCGTTGTTTCTTTTATTCACTCTGTTATTCATAGTAGCTTTTTTATAGAGCAAAACTTAGTTCCACGTTCTCCAAACTTCATGTGAGGAGATTCGGTACATTGTTTTCTCTACACTAAGCCATTGGGAGGTGAAACTGTGCACGCCGTTCTCTAAACTGTATATTGATATTCAAACTGCAGTGCATTATCTACATTAAACTGCTGTTGGGAGGTCAAAAAGTGATGTGTGTTCTCTACACTAAACTGTGTACAAGTGTTCAAACTGTGATTCATTCTCTACCCTAAACTGTTGTTGGGAGGTCAAACTATGCAAGGCCTTCTCTAAACTGTTTATGGTTATTCAGTCTGTGATGCATACTCTTCCCTAAACTACTGTGGGGAAATCAAAATGTGCAAGGTCTTCTCTAAACTGTGTATGGGTATTCAACCTGATGCATTCTCTACCCTAAACTGCTTTTGGGAGCTCAAACTGTGCAAGGCCTTCTCTAAACTGTTTATGGTTATTCAGTCTGTGATGCATACTCTTCCCTAAACTGCTGTGGGGAGGTCCAAATATGCAAAGCCTTCTCTAAACTGTGTATGGGTATTCAAACTGTGCAAGCTGTTCTCTAAACTGTGTTTGGATATTCAAGGTGTGATGCATTCTCTTGCCTAAACTGCTGTGAGGAGGTCAAAACGTGCAAGGCCTTCTCTAAACTGTGTATGGTTATCCAAACTGATGCATTCTCTACACTCAACTGTTATGGGGAGGTCAAACTCTGCAAGGCATTCTCTAAACTGTGTATGGGTATCCAAACTGATGCATTCTCTGCCCTAAACTGCTGTGGAGAGGTCAAACTGTGCAATTCCTTCTCTATACTGTGTATGCATATTCAAACTGTGATGCATTCTCTACCCTAAACTGCTTTGGGAGGTCAAACTGTGCAAGCTTCTCTAAATGTGTTGGGTATTCAGTGATGCATTCTCTACCCTAAACTGCTGTGGGGAGGTCAAACTGTGCAATGCCTTCTCTAAACTGTGTATGTGTATTCAATCTGTGATGCATTCTCTTCCCTAAACTGCTTTTGGGAGGTCAAACTTTGCAAGCTGTTCTCTAAACTCTGTTTGGATATTTAAACTGTGATGCATTCTCTATCCTAAACTGTTATGGGGAGGTCAAACTGTGCAAGGCCTTCTCTAAACTGTGTATGGGTATTCAACTTGATGCATTCTCTACCCTAAACTGTTGTTGGGAGGTCAAACTGTGCAAGGCATTCTCTAAACTGTGTATGGGTATTCAATCTGTGCATTCTCTATCCTAAACTGCTTTTGGGAGGTCAAACTGTGCAAGCTGGTCTCTAAACTGTGTTTGGATATTCAAACTGTGATGCATTCTCTACCCTAAACTGCTGTGGGGAGGTCAAACTGTGCAAGGCCTTCTCTAAACTGTGTATGGGTATTCAACCTGATGCATTCTCTACCCTAAACTACTGTGGGGACGTCAGAATGTGCAATTCCTTCTCTATATTCAAACTGTGATGCATTCTCTACCCTAAACTGCTGTTGGGAGCTCAAACTGTGCAAGCTGTTCTCTAAATTGTGTTTGGATATTCAAACTTTGATGCATTCTCTACCCTAAACTGCTGTGGGGAGGTCAAACTGTGCAATGCTTTCTCTAAACTGTGCATGGGTATTCAAACTTTGATGCATTCTCTACCCTAAACTGTTGTTGGGAGGGCAAACTGTGTAAGACATTCTCTAAACTGTTTATGGTTATTCAAACTGCAACGTGTTGTCTACACTAACCTGTTTTGGGAGGTCGAAAAGTGAAAGGTGTTCTTGAAACTAAACTGTGTATGTGTGTTCAGACTTTACAAGCCATTATTTAAACTAAACTGCATATTGGTATTCAACTGCATTATGTTCTGTACCCTAAACTGTTGCTTGGAGGTCAAACTATGCAATGTTTGCCCTACGCTGAATTGGTGCGAGCCCAAACTACAATGTGTTCTCTGCACTAAACTGTATGGACATTCAAGCTGTGCAACTCGTTCTCTGTCCGCTAAACTGTGTTTGGCAGTCAATCAGTGCAATGTATTCTCTGCATGAAACCGAAGACGGATCAAACGGTGCAATGTGTTCTTTGCAAGGTGCTCTCTAAATTAAACTGCATGGGCATTCAAACTGCAGTGCATTACTAAACTATGTTTAGAATCGTTCAGTGTGCTTCTTCATTGGCATTCATCTATATACTGTTACTGGTACATGACGCATATGTATTTAGGTGTTTAAATGTGGGACTTACTTCATTTGCTTTCTATTGAATTGCAATCTTTTCTGCTTATTGCATAATATCTCTATTTTAAGTTTTCTTTGTTACTGCACTTGTATATGTGGTATGCTGTTCATCCAAATTTTTACTGTTGGATACATTTGTTTTCTCACTGCGCTGTGTCTTTAGCACTTTATATTAGAGGTGCTCTTTAAATTGCACAAAGACATTTCTTGGCTGTACTTTATCGATGGCTTTAGCTGCTATTTATTTTAGAGTTTCTGCAGCTAAATTTAAACTGACCTGTTATTTGTACATCCAGACTGAGCAGGCTGAATGACCTCTTGGAGTGTGTCAGTGAGGCAAAGTATTTTTCTCTGATTGGCTAAGATACGATCTCCATGTGTTTTGTGTAGACATCAGTCCAGGTGAATTCTTCTTCAATAAGGAGCATCACCTTGATATCCACAATTTCTTTAGCCTCTGCCATTAATTTGCCTAATTTTCTTGCTTTTCTCTGGCCACCCAGCCGTGTTCACCATGGATCCAGTGCCACAGGTGCCCCTGGGGTCCTGCAAGTGGGAGTCCAGAAAAGTGGTGCCCTGTGTGTTTGTGTGTGAGAGACTGTCTGGTATTGTAATTGCTGTCTGTGTGTGTTTTTTATTAGGAAAAAAAAGTAATCTTCAATTACCAAGTGCCAAAATCTGGACAAACACTATCTTGCTTGCTACAAAGTAGAAGTAAGTACGGGTTTATTATAGTGACATAACTAAGACATAACACAGTTTCTAAATTATTGTAAATATAATTTCAATTTTTGTGGTGTATCATTCTGTTATTTTTCAGAAATATGAGTTTGATGAGTTTGATGTCTGAGTTTGTCTCAAAAAACCTGAACAGAATCTGCCTGAGCCAACCTCCATCAAAACTGACTGTCCTGTCTGGGAGCATAAAAAGAAAACAATTGCTGAGCTGGAAGATGAAATAACTGTCCTCCAAATGCAGCTGGGGCCAGAAGCCAGGAGTTGAGTGCCCTTTCCCCGGACTTCCAGGCAAAGCTGTGAAAGAGGTTCAGCCCCCACAGCTCTTTAACTGAGTCCCCCTAATACAGTATATAAAATTATTTTGTGTAATATACATTTTTCTTGAATACACTTCATTTATTATATACGTTGATATACTTACAGTATATTTTACAGAGCGGAAGCTGACTGACTATTTGGAAATTCTTGTGGGGGAAATCCACCCTCCCAAAAAAGGAAAATGGGGTAACTGCAATCAACCAGATTCACAGGTTTCTCATTGTTACTGGGGAATCTGCTAACATGCTTCAATAACAGGAAATATAACTTTTTAATTTTTTGTGTGTTTAACACTTTCTTGCAATATGAACCCTAAAAAGATCTAACAGCAGGTTTTAAAGTGGACTTAGGGTGGTTTTTCGAGCCATATTATTTTGCTTACACCTCAGTGATCGTGCTCTGGCTAATGAGATCTTTTACAGCAATGCTCAAAAAGAAATCATGCAGTTTTGCATTGAATTCCAAATCTGCTTGATATTTGAGCAACATGGGTGGATGTTCACATTCCTGGAAATCAAGTAAGGTCTCTCATGTGGTCATTCACCCATTATTTTTTTATTTATTTATTTTTTTTAATTCATCAGGGGAGCAATATAGAAGACTACTGGAATATTTCCAGACGGAGTGGACAAAGAGTCTGGGGGAAAATAGACCTCCTGCCCAATATGAACCGGAGTGGTTCTTCATGTAAGTATGCCATACCACATGAGCTTTGAAACTTGTTTCTTACTTGTTTCTTCTTGCAGTCTTCCCTGTGAGAGGGACTTATTTATCTAAGATCTACGTTCTTATCTATTTCCAGACAAAAGACATCAGCTCCCAGAAGAAGTGCAAGGTCCAAAGATCCATATGTCACTCTGAGGCAGTGTCAGAACAATTTTGCATCCCCTTCAACACTGTCTCAGAGGCTGCTGTGAGAGAAATCCAGAAGACTGCAATAGGAGTATCATTGTATCCCCTGCCCTCAACTTTTCGCTGTGTCCCCTGCCATTGGCTTCGCTACATCACTGGCTGATGACATCAAAGGCATCTCCAGATCCTTTTCTGATTCCTTTATTTTCTGATTTCTGATGTTCACATCTTTCAGGAAAATTGACATTTTAAGATTTAGTTCATTTTCACATTTAAAATACAGTAAAAAAGGTTATATTAAAATGTAAGTCTTTAGAAATTGCTGATTTATTTGAACTGTTTACAAATGGAATATGAAATATATGTTGATCATATCTGTAATGAACAATTTTAAAATTGAGTTCATTTTTTTCATTTAAATATTTAAACAGAAAAAAATCCAAAATGTTGAATTGATTACTTTTAAAATTGTTCTATTAGTGCTCCTGATATTAAGGTCATCTAATTTGTTTGTTTTATTTTGTTTTTTTTTAACTGTTTATTGTTATTTTATTTTCATTTCAAAATATTTCACTCAGTCAAAGTAAGAAACAAAAGTTGAGCTTGTTAAATGTAAATGCTGTGGTTTAATAAATGTTATATTCTGAGGTTACAGCGTTGTCTTTGTCTGTAATTGGGAAGAGAACTAATGTTACAATGTAATGCAATGTAAATGTGCAGATTTTACCATGTCACTCATGACACTGGTAAGTCTACAAGCATTTCAATGTTTGCAACAAAGAGTTAGTGTCTGAGTTACATACACTAATGTATGAAAGGGTTAGGAGCCAGTAGTATCAAAAAGTCTTAGTAGCACCAGAGTGGTTCAATCCCATTTAACAAATGGGCTAGGTGGTTGGGAACACTAAGCCCTCTTGTGGCACATGCAGGGCCAAATGCTGGAAGCCCACACTAAGCCCTCATATTGGGCCTTATGGTGGACTGACGACATGTTTTAAAAACGTGCCCTTGTTTTATGATTGACTGGGGCTCTACAATGGGTAGCCTGTGGTGGGCCACATTTATAGATCACATGTTTAGCCCATTGCTGGGATGGCTCTTCAAAATTGAGGCCCACATGTGCCCACTGTTTCACGTTATATGTGGGCAACCCACACTTAATGCCTTTTAAATGGGGCTGGGTGGATTTGTGTGGGTTTGGCTACAGCTGAGCCATTAACAATCTGTCAGGATCCAAAAGATTGAAGCATCCACAGATACGGCTCACCAAGATTTTATTTGCATGTGAGGCAGAAGAAGAATGTCCAATTTCCAGAAACTTCCAAACATACACACACACTCACAAACATTTAGGGGAACTGGGTCTGTATATAAAAAATAATCAATAATAAAATTAATAAAAAAAAATGCGAAAACAAATGTGCATGTGACAAAAACCAAAAGTCTGACATTAATGCCTCAATCATTGATTTCAGTTGTTTTCAATATTGGTTTATTTATTATTCCTTTTTACAAGGTCTTAAGGGGCTTTGCATACACTAATAATTCGTTCATTAGTTTATGTTCTATAATGGCAGACACACACAAAAGTCCAACTATTGTTTCATTTTCACCCAACAACTTAAGTATTTTATATTAATATGACATCCAGCAGTCATGACTATTTGCCATGCACTAACACTTGAATGATAGTGGTGCACCCAAACCTGAGTGTGGGAAGGTAAATGAAAATGCAATAATAGACAAACTTATTCTAATATTGTTGTATTCTGTATGCAGACCTAATTTTCATTATACAAATGTAATGTACATTCAAGTCTGTTCTTGTTACAAGAACCAAGACTAGACTTAATCCTAATAAATGCTCTTTTAAATAATTATAGTGATACTATAATATTATTCAAATTTTATTAAACCAATCATTTTTAGCTCATTAATAAAGTGTTGTTGTTACTACTATTATCATATTCTTTATTATTATTATTAAAAACAACAATATCATATGAGTTCAGCTCTTCCAATATTAAGTGTTTTTGTACCTAAGCTTTTCTACATAGAGAGTTTATGTTTGATTTGAGATCAAATATTATTAATACGTTTTAAATCTGGGATCATACCTTTTTCTTTTTATTAACCAATTTTAAATGCTATTTCATTATTTCATTTACATGTGTTTTACATGGAAATTATACTGATACACCAATAATCAGGATATACTTAGAATGAATGGCATATCAACTTTCAAATGACTAATATACCAACATTGAGGACAAGTTGACACCCTAATGTCATAAAGGTAAAATAATGTCTGTATACCTAAATGGAAGAGAGACTGACAACTTTTCATAAGAACTTGAGACTGTGTCAGGTTATCTGTGGAGTAGTCCAGTGGTGTACTGCCCAAACAGAAACCCCTTGGGGCCCACTGTGGGTTCAGTAATGTGGACCAATACAGACTTAGCTATTAGCTAGGCTGAACCCACACAGCTCACAGCCCACACGTGCATGTTTGCACAGAAGCTTCTGTCTTATTAACCATCTAAATTTTGTTACCTATAATCTTTCATCATTTAGCCAAATTGCTTTAAGTGTGAGGTTATTGATGGCCGTGTGTTTAATGGTGTAATGAAGCGCTGCACAGACTGTTTTTAATGTTGCAGAAGTACACTGAGGCTAGCAGCCTTAGGCTAATTTTAGTTTCCCTTGCTTGGAGCATGGTGTGGGTAGTTCTGGATTTAGATTGTAACTGTACCGTATCATGGAAAAAACATTAAAAGTTTGGCATTGGTCCTGTGGGTCATGACTAGAGAATGGTAGTTCATTACCTGTTAACACATTCACAAATTGTTTTTATGTCCAAAACTATAAAAGGAATACATTTACATTTCCACATGTATATGAGTACAAAACTAATTTAGCTGTGTTTTGTACTATGAAGCCTGTTAAACTGTTGTCTGTATTTTTATCAGATAGCAGTATGGGGACAAAGAGGAGAAAAAAAAAGTCATAATTTGATTCAGCTGTTGAAGCTTTCACAAAGATGATAGCTACCAAAATGTCTAATGATTTCCAGATACATCTGCAGATGCAAAAATCCCAACACGAGCATGAGGTAAAGCTATTTGGCAATATGGATCAGGCAGTTACAGCACAAGGTGCTCCTCCACAAAGTCCACATCTTCCTCCACATTTTCCTCCTTACCAATCGTGCCCCCTCCTATATCACCTTCCCGACTGCTACATCAACCACAAACATATACTGAGATTCAGCATCAGCCCTGTTATGGAGAGGAATTCATGCCAAATTGAAATTCAATGTGAAATGCAATGCATATTACTTTTCCGTACTGACATGCAGAATATGTGCCAAAGCAAAAAACAAACCCTCTATAACACTGATTTCATGTCACTTGACCTCTTTACTGAAAAACAATACATAATCTTTACAGCATTTGTGTTAATAGTGCTTCACCTAAAAGGATAAACAGAAGCCACAGAACGGCAGGCAGTGCAGTGGTGCAGTGACTAAACTGAAGTATTATTTAGCTTAAAGGCTGCTATAACATCTTAAACATGTTTGAAACAGTTCTTCTCTTTATTTCTAGTTCTCTTTAAGACTGAACAAAAGGGTTTTAAATGTAGATGAAGTCCACCCTCCTGTGGACAATTTCCCTCATTACATGTCTGTGTGTCAATGCAGCATTATTTCACCCTGAGCCTACACAGACATTGATTTCCTAAATATGGTTCAAATATAAATGGAATATGTAGACTATAAGAATTATGTACAAAATATTAATGGACCTGTAGTTTGAAATGAAAATAAGATTATTTGATGTGATATGGAACCTGGTGATACTATTGATTTTCAGAAAAGATATCACTATTGATTCATGTTTCCTTGCAAGGTGTATGTTTCAAGTTTTGTAGAAATCTGCCGTTTCTGCATAATTTCACCATGAAAAACATTAATAAGATAGTATTATAAAATATTAATAAACATTATCATTCTGAACTTTCATTGTTCAGCCTCTGAGGTTCATTAAAAATAATGAGTCATTGTTATTTTGCTGAGAGTTTTTGTACAGTGTAGCTGGGTTTCCTGTCACTGTGGGCTTCAGGGCACAGTAGTAGAGTGCAGAGTCTGATACAGCAGCAGAGGAGATCAACAGATCCACATGCTTTTTGTCTTTAACTTCAGCAGACATACGAGGAGGAAGAGGATCACTCAAAGCCCCATGTGAGTAAATGTACAGGAGAAACTCTGGTCTGGATCTGGGAAATTGACGATACCACTGAAGAGCATCATTAGTGCTGGTACTGTAGTTACAGGAGAGAGTAACATTATGACCCTCTGAAACATGCATTTCTCCTACAAGTGGTGCAATTGTCTGTGCTGATGTGTCTCCTGGAAACAGATTATTAAAGAGAAAAATATATAATATATTTATTTATTTATTGCACATTTTTTTGCAACAGTTAGGAAATGAACAAAAGTCATTAACATTCTCTTACCTGACAACAGCGCTAGGAGAGAAAGGATAGAGAGCAGCATGTTGATAGAGATGTGAAGTGACTGAGAGCAGAGTCAGAGCTGAATGGGATTAGTGTAGCTCTCTGCTGAGATACACAGCTCCACCCATAATGCAGCTCATACACTCAGTCACAATACACTGCTGTCATTATTATTATTATTATTATTATTATTATTATTACAACTACTACTACTATTATTACTACTACAAAATCCTACATGAGTTGTTGAATCTATCAGTCTGTTGATGATGGGATGATGGTATGTCATGTATTTTCATGGTAAAAATAATATTCATGATATAAATAAATTGTATATTTACCAAAAACACTAAAAGACACTAACTAAAACTCTGCTTTTGAAATAAGCCAGATATCTAAGAGGTGTTAATCCTTCTATGTTTCTGTCTGTTTTCTGTTGAATTTCTGTCTTAACCTCATCATTTTAAGCTGCACAGTGTATTTGTTTTGTTAAAACTGAAAGAAGTAGCTTTACTGAGTCAGGAGAAAAAAGTGTGTCATCTGTTCTGTGGTGCAACCGTGTAAATGTTGGCCATCATTAGAACATCATGAGTTTGATCCCTGGTGATACTACAGCTGTCTGTGGCCAGGAGTCTAAGAGATCCCAAATGGCCTCACTCTCTTTGGGTGGGCAGGATGGTGGGTTCTGAAGTTCAGCTGACACTTTGTAATGTTCTTCTGGATTGTGTTTAGATGCACATTTCCATGAGAGAATTGTACAAATCTCAAAGCTTGCTTAGTGTAGCTTTAAGCAGAAGTCTGATCTGCATTCAGTCATTATGGGTCCAACATTTAGCAGAACTTTTGTAATATTTATCTTAGTGCTATCTGAGACAAAACAAAAGTGACTTCATGCAGGTATGAGTCACAACTAATGCAGGTCATTAATTACTTCTAACAGGGTCAGAGATTCTCTTTTTTGTCCATTTGTTTTTAAATCACCATTTTCAACATGATCATGGAACAATGCTGATATCAGACATGGTGGAAGAGTGTGTACAACATTGTACAGAAACAAAAATACATGATCAAGTGCAGAGTTACATTCCAAGAGGTTTTTGTACTGTGTAGCTGGGTTTCCTGTCACTGTGGGCCTCAAGGCACAGTAGTAGAGTGCAGAGTCTGATACTTCTGTAGTTGAGATCTCCAGATTCACACGCTTGTTGTCTTGATAAAGTTCAACAGACATTCGAGGAGGAGGATCACTCTTAGACCCTTGCAGGTTAATGTACAGGAGAAACTCTGGTCTGGATCTGGGAAACTGACGATACCACTGGAGAACATCACCACCATACTGGTTACTGTAGTTGCAGGAGAGAGTAACATTATCACCCTCTGAAACATGAATTTGACCTGCAAGTGGCACAACTGTCTGTGCTGATGTGTCTCCTGGAAACAGAACAATATTGAAGGAATTAAATTGGAATCTCTCAAACAACATTCAAATTAATCTGCTATAGAATTAAACTTCTATTTTTCTCATGACAAAAAAACAAGTGTCATAAATGTTCTCTTACCTAAAAGCAGTGCTAGGAGAGAAAGGATAGAGAGCAGCATGTTGATAGAGATGTGAAGTGACTGAGAGCAGAGTCAGAGCTGAATGGGATTAGTGTAGCTCTCTGCTGAGATACACAGCTCCACCCATAATGCAGCTCATATGCTCAATCACAATACACTGCTGTCATGCCTCATTTCTTTATCTTCTAATCATTTAGCATAGAGATTTTCCCCTTATCTTAATTTTGAGGTTTTATGTGAATACATCTCCATGCTTCCATATCATATATATAAAAAAACATTGTTTAGAATTTTTCCTGTTTATTTATTTAGATATTCTGGTCTGCTGTGATGGACTGGTGACCTGTCCAAGGTGTTGCCTGCCTTCTGGCCAATGAGCACTGGGATGGACTCAAGCACGCCCTGCAACCTGGGGGGATAAGCGGCTTAGAAAACGTGTGTGTGTATGTGTGTGTTCTGGTCTGTTTCCCCTTTCTTTGGACTGTTGTCTCCTGATGTTCTTCATCACTGATTCATCTGTTAATGTTTGATTTGTGTTCGTGAGAACATGGATTGTGAACATGGATTGTAATTTCAGCCGTTAAAGAGGGGACGTCTGTGGCCAAAATGTAGTACATATGTTCATGTAACACTAATTAGAACATCCACAAGTTTATGCTTCTATCAGTCTGGTAGTGGTGTTACGATGGTATGTGGTGTTTTTTCATGGCTTTTCAGAGAAATTTTGGTACATCACAGTATTATCTGAACCTCACTGCCAATCAGGAGTTCAATGTGTGAAATCCAGCATTGTCTATATGACACAACAGTGAATTTAACTTGTTTTCCCAGTAACCAAATCTTAATCTAGTTGAACTAAATTTAGTGTGGCACATTATCAGATGAGTGGGACATTTTTGTCTAATACATGAAATGGGTTTAATACTATACATTTTCCATTTAAATAATCTTCATTAAACCATGATATGTTACTGATATTTTGACTTTATGAATTCTCTTGTGTCTGTGTCCTTCGTTTTTGATGTATGCATCGTCAGCTACAGTAATAATAACTATACATTCAAGTTATGCCCTACAGTGTGTGCAACCCTTCAGTATTCAGTAAAGACACTCCTTTTTAAATGCCTTGGATCTTTTCAATAATACATATGTCAGTCACCTGATCTAAATCGAACTGAACTGAACACAAGCACTGAAGATATACTGAGACCCTTCAACACCTTATTGAGTCCTGATACATTCAGGCTGTTCTGAGTGCAAAATAAATTTAATTATTTGAATGGCACCCAAAATAATCATATGTAATTATTGTAAAATAACTCTTTAAGAAACATGAAGTAGTAGAGCTGTAGGTGTAACATGAGGTGACAACTGGAGTAAGATTTTTACATTTGTGAAGAAACTTTTCTTTGGGCCTTAAAAATATTTCTTTTTAGATTTTGTACTCATTTTGCAATAACATCAGTAACATGTCTTTGGGTCAAGATCTTTAAGAATAGTGAGAATAAAAGGAGAGTTTTTCTGGTGTTTTTCCTCTCTTTTAAAGGTTAATTTACGCCTGTCTTTAAGCTGGTGCATATGACACTCGAACAGTCATTTGCACTTTCATGTCTTTAACAGCAACAGTAAATCAGTACAGTTTTATTGACATAGTGCTGACAAAACCAACCACCATATAATCCATCTTTGTTTTTTACAGTACTGTGAAACTTTTGTTTCTTATTTGTATGATAAAAGACTCTTTCTACAGTTGTAAGAACTCCATGAGTAAGAGCTTCTTCCAGTTACAAAAGTTTTGAATGCACTGTTTGTGTGAGTGAAGTGAGTTTTTGTAGAGTGTAGTTAAGTTTTCTGTAACTGTGGGCTGCAGAGCACAGTAGTACAGTGCAGAGTCTGACACTACAGTAGTAGAGATCTTCAGATCCACACGTTTAATATGTCTGTTTGCCCCTGCTGTCAGATGAAGAGCAGGTTCAGATCAGTTATTGTACTCAGTGAGGAAAACGAGGAATTCTTCTCTGGATCCAGGATACTGACTAGTGTAGCTGCACTGTAGTTACAGGAGAAAGTGACAGTATATTCCATCTGCAGCAGTATTTACTGAGAAAGGAAAAATAAATACTTTGAGGTTCTTAAATCAAATTTTATAACTAGGAGTGAGATGTATCAGGATGAATTCAGTAAAACATGTCATGAGCATAAATGCTGCTAAATAACTCACCTTCAAACTGAGTAAACATCAGCAAGACACAGAACAACATCATGACTGATCTCCAGACAGACAAAATGACTGCAGGAGTCAGTACTGAGTTTATTACCGAGTTATTCAAGGAGGCCAATGTATCTTTCAGGTGCTCATTATAAAAAGAAGACTAGAGCTCCACCTTCTGATAGAGAGCTGCATGATGTGGGGATTTTTTTAGCATTCGCTCTTACCTGGGTTTAGAGGAGTGGGCTGCATGTGTCGGCTTTTCAAAGCAAAGTGATTGATTGCTGGCCCAATTTGGGACCTTCTCCAATTATGCATTTGAAGAAAGAGTGGAGGAAAAACTCACCTCCAGTTTCAGCCCGTGTTGCTGAACAGTGGTGACACAGTAAGCATGAAGTCCCCCAGTGCAAAGAATGCCTGCGCAGCCACCGTCAAATAGGCATGGATGTTTACTTGGCTGCCCAGTGCTCTGGAAAGCACCATTGACCTGGCACCTGACCCCACAGCACTGTCCAGTACTACAGAGAACACTGAAAAGTGAGAACCTGACCTGATAGCTGCCCAGTCCTATACTCATCTGACCTATCCAGTGCTGGCTCCCAGAGCTGCTCCTTCAGGGCTTGCTCCTCTGTCTGCATCTCTTCTCAGTACAACATTCATCCAGCCTCCACTGCTGAACCAAGACCACCAGCGTCCATCACTGAAACACATCCTCACCATCAGCCACTGAACCAGCGCCTGTGGCTGTTGCTGCTGACCAGGTTATAAAGCTGGGCTCTCCTGCCACTCTAGGCTTTTGCCCCCATTTGTGGCCCTCACCCTGACCTGGGCTCCATTCCTGGCCCTAGCCCTGAGCCAGTATCTGTCATTACGCCCCTCCATGAGTACTTCACCTATGTTTTAATACAGGTAAGGAATATAGCTAAATTGGATTGAATTAACTTTCATTTTTACTGAAATATTGATCAAATTTTGCATGGACTTCAATATTGACAAACAACTGGCCAAACTGATACACAACTTTAAAAATTAAGTTAGTTTGACACCTTTGCCAACTTAAATAGTTAAGTTGGCTCAACATCTTCTAGAGTAAATGGTTTAGTTGGACTAACTCAGTTTTTCACAATGCGTTCCCAAGGTTGTTAATTTAGTTACTAAGAAATGTAGTTACTAAGAAGTTTTAAATTAAAATTTACACCGTATATTTTTAATGACACCAATTTCAGTAATTTCAAATGGATAAAATGCTGCTGTTGTTTCTAATAACTTTTAATGGTAGAAATTTTGTAGGTGTCAGTGAATTTATACAGTTTGAAGGCTGTGAATGTAATGTTTACTGTCTCTAGAGGTTGACACCTATTAATTAAGTGACCCTTATTATTCCCACAATGGGGAAATTTCACCTCCACAATCTAACCCATCCATGCAGTGAAACACCACATACACACTAGTGAAGACACACACTTGGGGGCAGTGAACACACTTGCCCGGAGCGGTGGGCAGCTCTATCCACAGCGCCCCAGGAGCAGCTGGGGGTTAGATGTACTGTCGGCTCAGGGGATCGAACCGGCAACCAGCAACCTTCCGGTTGCAAGGCTGGTTCCCTAACCTCCAGCCCACGACTGCCCCCAAAAAGACAAGAAGGTCCCACCGAGATTTAAACTCGGATTGCTGGATTCAGAGTCCAGAGTGCTCACCATTACACCATGGAACCACAATTAAATTTGACAGATATAATGTACTGCTGTGGATGTGGTTTAGTCACAGTGGACCTCAGGACACAGTAGAGTCACACAGCTTCTGTATCAGTGAAACTGAAATACTTGCATAATAACTTTTGCAATGCAGGTTTTAACATCATAAACTGGACACATATTTTAGCCGTTCATCATTACATGAAGTAGAACATGAAGTTATTAAATAATTAACGAGATGCTGTATTTATTTACAACAATTTCCTCTTCCTCGACCTTTGGTCACCACTTTCTTCATCTGTTGAAAAATAAATGTTTTTAACATAAAGGTCTAATGTTGCTTATGAAACCAAACTGTATCCTCATTCACCTGAGATAAAATCTAATGTGAAGGTCTTTACAGTGTCTGTCCTGATTGTTTGTGCTACAAAAAACAACATAAGACAAAAAAAAAAAAAAATTGAAGTCTCAGACCACCAGGCAATGCTAAACTAAAAGTATTTGATTTCCAAGTCTGCGTTTTTTAAGCATGTTTAACACTGTTCTTCTCTTTATGTCCACTTAAGATTGAACAAAACTGCTTCAGTGTTCAGTAAAGACTAGATGAAGTCTACCCTCCTGTGGACAATTTTGCTCATTACAATGATGACAATGATGCGTTATTCGCATTTATAAGCAGCGCAGTTGGTTTCCTGGCAAGTTAAATCGGCAACAAGAGACTGTCAAACACTAAAAAGTTGCGAAGTTGAAGTCAGCTTCTCTTTCGAATTTTCCCGTTCCACCTTAAATGGTGCATTTACATTCAGGTGCCTCAGTCAGAATTTAAGATGGAACGGGAAAATTCGAACAAGAAGCTGGAGAATAAGAAGCGACTTCAGCTTCGTAAGACAGCTGAATGTTGAGAGACATTTTACAATAAGCTGCTCTACTTTTGAGTAGAATTTTCCTGTCGAAAAGGGGAGGGAAGCGGCTAAAGCTTAAAGCAGAGCAAAGTAAATCTGCGCTCTGGTTTATATCGTTTAGCCTATACTAGGACATTATCACATACCGGACATTAAATGTTGTGGCTCCCAAGGTGGTTTGATTTTTGTTGAAAAGACAAAATGGTTCTTCTTATCATTTGGGTTGTGACTCCTGACCTAACCTGGCTTTTAATGCAGAGGCCGGTTGGATTTCTCGCTCATCCAGTAGTGTTTTTGTCATGTGCTGCCACAGACTGTCTGGGCGCTGCGCTTACCCACTTCCAAGTTCCGCCTTTGCGTTCCATCAACATTACGTTATAAATTAAATATTTAGAAAATCAATTTTTAACATTTGTGAATCGATTCAGAATCGTTCACATCCGCATCGCGATGCATGTAAGAATCGATTGTTTATATTGTATATATATATATTAATATATTATATTAAACTCTGGTCTGTATCTGGGAAACTGACGATACCACTGAAGAACATCATTAGTATTACTGGTACTGTAGTTGCAGGACAGAGTAACTTTATCACCTTCTGAAACATGAATTTCACCTGCAGTAGTACAACTGTCTGTGCTGATGTGTCTCCTGGAAACAGAACAATTATTGAATAAATTAAATTGAAATCTCTCACACAACATTCAAATAAATCTGCTATTAGAACTTAAATTTAACACTTTTTTCAGATTCTATTTTTCTCATGACAGTTAAAAAAAAGTATCATAAATGCTTGCTTACCTCAAAGCAGTGCTAGGACAGAAAGGATAGAGAGCAGCATATTGATAGAGATGTGAAGTGACTGAGAGCAGAGTCAGGGCTGAATGGGATTGTAGCTCTCTGCTGAGATACACAGCTCCACCCATAATGCAGCTCATACACTCAATCACAGTACACTGCTGTCATGCCTCATTTCTTTATCTTGTGATCATTTCGCATAGAGCTTTACCCTCATCTTAATTTAAAGTTTTATGTGGTTATATTCCTGATGTTCCATGTTTCCATATTACAAACACTTTTAAACATTGTTTAAAAAAGGGCATTTTGGAGGCACAAAACAGTAAAAACACTCGTGCGGCACCAACTAGAGAATGGAGAAATTTCACAAGTTATACAGCATGCAAAATACCCTCTGGTATTTGGGGGGGTCACGTGTTGGCTGGCTACTCCAGCGTGGCTGGCTGACTACTCACTCGCCATAGCAACACTGATGCTCATTTTTCAGAGGTATGATGGACATAGTTACAGTTGCTAGGCTATGAAAGATCAACTGGGTGAACCAGTTTGCTAAAGCGCTACTCTGAGTAGACCAGCACTGCAGCTCTAGTTACTTAAGAAAACTAAAGACAGAAGCTCAGCGATTGTAGAGGGAACAGCTAAATAATGATCTTTTCCTCAAAGAGCAAAGAGATAGCAAACCAACATAAGTTTATTTTCAGGGACCCCCAGAATGTCGATTTTTAAACATTCAGGGGTCCGAGAGATGTATTTCACACCTTGAGTTTATGCATCTGTCAGTCTAGCAGCGGTGTAACAATGGTATGGGGTGTGTTTCATCTACTTTTCAGAGCAATGTTGAAACATCGCAGTAAATCTGAACCTCACTGCCAGTCAGGTGTTCAGTGTGAGAGACACACATGACATGAAAATAAATTCAGCTTATTTTCCCTGTTACCAAATCTCAACCCAACTGAATTAAACACAATTGAAGAACCCACAAGAGGAGTGTCCACACCAATTTTAGGTCAAGGTCACAAGTGTGGCGCAGAATCAGATGGGAGGCTTCTGTGAATAATGGAATATGACTTGTGGGTAATATGACAATTATTGTTGTCTAGTAGATGAAATGCCATTATTTACTATACATTTCCTCATTAAAAAGCTTCATTAAACCATGAAATGTGATATTATGTAAGACTTCCAGTAATGTAAAGTGAGTGATATTAATTTTTCAGGTTTTCAGAGTTTTGCTGGTTTGTTTTTGCTTTTGTTTACTATAGTCAACTCCTGCTGCATTAAGCAAAATAATATGAGAGGCATTTTACCAAAAGGCAACCTGTTTGTCTCCTCTGTACAAGCATGAAATGTTTAAAAACATACATTAGCATAAGAATTAATTTCTTAGATGCCCAAACACTGAGTATCTAGCTTGTTAGATATTTCTGCCCCTTATAGAACCTCTAGATGTATAATTATAGATTGTAGTCGGCCATGGTCCAACCTTTACCCCATTCATTTTTAACCAGATATTATTTGGGTGGTGGACTAATGTCATCACAGCAGTTACACTGACTTGATCAGAGTGTCAAATACACAAACTGTTCCATTGTAGCTCCACATGCAGTTAGAGACTGTAGACTTAGATCTGTTTAGACATCCTCTAGTCCTTCATCAGTGTTAAATTTTTGGCCACATAACCATTCTTGGCTGGTTGTTTTGGAAGATCGACCACTCTCAACTTCACGTCACCCTCAAGCAGTGACATAGACGAGAGTAAAAAACCCAGAAACACGCTGTGCATGATGCACTCGTACTAACACCATACACACTGCTATACCATGTCAGAGTCACTGCTGTTCTGGTAATTCTTCACCATATTGCATATCTGGTACCAATGGTCCTGTGGTGGTTTCTTACCACTGGGAAATCCAAGCACTTTGAATGGTGTGTGGACAGCAATGAAGAATGCATGTGAAGCTGCTTCTTTAGATGACTTAGTAGACATTATGAAAGTATGACAAAAATTAATGTGACTATGAATTCTAGAAGTTCAAGGAGGAATTACAAAATAGTGATAAACACTCTTGTATCTGTGTCCTTCATTTTATGGTGTTTATCTGTAATCATTACATCAGGAAATGTTTCAATATGTAATTGACCTTTTATTATATGATTTAGATTACATGTCCTAAGAAGAACATATTCAAATCAATATCTGATGCCATCAACATGAATAATAATTTATTCTCTGTTGGAGAGTTCCACACACACTGCTGCTGTAAATGTTATATGCATCTCTTATCATCAGTGTGAGCTGAGCTGAGTAGGTTTTTGTTGGAGTTGTGAGTGTTATGTAGTCACAGTGGGCTGCAGAGCGCAGTAATACACAGCAGAGTCACTCACACTCAGCTTCTGGATCATCAGTGGAGCTGTTCTTGTGCTGGAGTTGAGTTTAGATTGAAATCTCTCTCTGAACTCTGCTGCTGTATTTCCAGTTCCATATGAATTTGTCAGCAAAACATATTTTGGAGAGTGATGATCTTTCTGTTGGTACCACAGCAGAGTTGGAGTTAAGCTTGTGGTGTTGTATTCACAATCTAAAGTTATTGTTTCTCTTTCAGATGCCCACTGCTGTCTTCTTGGCTGGAAAACTGTGTCCTTTCCTCGACATTCTGTGAAAATATTGAAATATGTTTGTGTTTCCAAAACAGCAGTATCTGACATGAACAGTAAAGCAGTACTGTATTAATGGAGATTATACATTACCTAAACAACATGCAAGAAGTATTAACAGAGTCCTGAGAAAATGTGTCCTGGTAAAGCAGTTCATCATGCAAAACCCATCAACAGCAAACCATGCAAGCTGCTCTCTGTCTGTCTGCCTTTAGGGTTAGTCTTTACTGGGACACATTTTTTTGTTTGTTTGCTTTAAGGATGGAGCAGCATTTCTAAGGCAGGAACTGTGATATATATTGATATGTCTCCCCCTGTTGGTGTATTGACAGCACCTTTTTGTTTTTTTGCCTGATTAAGCTCAAAAACAAAAGCTATTGTGTTTATATGTAATGACAGAAAATGTCATTTTTAACGGAGTAATTTTCTTTCAAAATTTTCAAATTAAAAAGCAGTTTCAAGATTTCTTTTTTTCCCCACGATACATGTTGTTAGGAGTGGGCTTGACACATACAAGAAATATCAATGCTTTATTATTGTAATAGTTTTTCATTATACAGACTTGTTATATAAGATATACAGCATTTTAGAATGAAACTCTTATTTATAACTTTGTAATGATGTGAGCTTATATTATCCATATGGATGTATGAAAAATACCAGAATGTCCTGAATGCAATAATTTGTGTTAGAATAGGAGACAAAACAAGATTCTCCATCATCATCTAAAACATATGTACAAATGCTGCCATTCAAAGTTTAAGAGGCCACCTGATGGCGCTCTAATGATCTGTATTAAGAGAGACCGAATAAATAAATCAAATCAGTGCCTGCTCTGAATGAATCCACCCACTACCCACTCTGAGTAAATCCAACAAGTGCCTGCTCTGCAAAGTCCAACCAATGCCTACTCTGAATTAATTCAACTAATGCTCACTTTAAATTAATGCACCCAGTGTTTGTGTTATGAAACACAATGAAAATGGGATTAAAAACAACAGCCTATCTCTTTCTGTCTTGATAGCTTAATTAGGTAACCTAGCTAACGTAGTTAGCTTAATAATCTTCTTTTCTGACAGAAATGAAAGTCAAACTAAAGCCTTTTCCAATCAGTAATGCCACCCATCTGACATCAGTCACCCTTCCTGTCCTTTTAACTGCTTGGATCATCTGGCTCTTTTTGGAAGAGAGTGCAGTACAGTTTATACAGAAAATTTGCGAAATGGTTCATGTCTTTGCAACACTTTACTGCGAAATTCAGTTCCATCCAATTCAAATGTGTGGCTGGCTGATTAAATGAAACTAAATGAAGATTAACGTCAATGTACCCCTGGGGATACACGTCCCACAGTTTGTGGACCACTGATACAGACTAAACACACAGTTCATCAACTGTAACAAGTATAAACTGTAACATAAACAAGACTTCTTCCAGTAGTCACAGGCCGGGAAAAGATAATATACAAGAGAGAAAATGTGCAACACAGGAGATAACCAGGACATCAATGGGGTCTTTATTCAAACTGGAGGAACAAGGCTGGAGGTCATACACTTGGGGGCAGTATTGTTATGGTTCGTGGAGCAGAGATTGCTTGTTAAATTTGAAAAGTTTCACTACTATTCTGTCTACTTTCTAAGCTACAGTCTGGAAGGGAATCAGATGACTGAAGTCAAAGTTTTTTTTTTATTTTTATTCTTTTTATCATATTCACAATATGTCAAGAACAAATTAAAACACTTTCGGTGCTTTTTTACTTCACAGCTGCACAACACAGAACACACCATTAGAATAAGTGAAAAACAGCAGAAAAATAAATAAACAAAAATAAATATGTGCTGTTTCAGTTATTAAATATGAATAAACATGCATGTGTGCAGTAACAAATGGACTAAAGGACTAAAGTTATCAGTACCACAGTGCAGGGACTGCAAACCAAATAGCAGCACTGCAGGGAGGTATAATGTGAAGCGTCAGATGTTTATGGCAGGTAAGAAAAAATAGCTCCTTTCATTGTATGTGTTCTTCTTATTATGGAAACCCATTCCCACCAGGTAGGAGAGGTGGAGGAGGAGAAAAAGAGCCCTTTTTTTCCTTATTAAATTTAATTATTTATTTATTTTAAAGAAAATACATCACTGTTTGGAGAAAAAAGAGTCATTATTTTGAGTAAATAAGTCAGTGTTTCAAGAATATCGGTCATTATTTGAAGATACTAAGTAAATATTTTTATAAAATAAGACTTTATTTTATAGATTTTATTTTATATATAAAGTTTAGTACTGCAGAGTACATCATTCAGGATGAACAGACAATGTATTCTAAACAGCCATGAATTACCCCCTTTTACAGAATTACAGAGGTTAAAGTTCTGGTACTGTACCATCTCAGACATGTAGATTTTTTCCAAAACAAACTTTGTGAAAACCATTTAACTCTTCAACGTGATTAAACCATATGAACAGACAACCGTTAAACAGCTACACCCTCCCATACAGATCCTCCTATATTACTGATTTTTACAAAAATGTAAGTACATATATTCTTCTTGTTGTTTGATGCTATTTTAATTTCCTAAATACATTTGTTCATTATGCCTTACCCTTTAAGTAGCTAGAGATTATTTGTCTTTGTTTATCCTGATCAATTTAAGCTAATTCCAAGGTATCTATTAGAGTTTGCATAGCTAATTGCTAATACGCACAGATGAGGTAACTGCTACATCAAACATTTGTTCATACTGTAGGCCTGCAGGTGATGTTTATCTTACTGTTTTGCCACTGACTGGTGTTAAAAGTACTCGGAAGTACACATTTAGACCCAGCTATGTAGCTAATAGAGCTTGTAGATTAATAATGTTCAGCAGCTCCATCAGTTCATCTGTTAAACTGGTAAGTTATGTTAGGAACAAAATAATGAAAATAGATACAGCTTAGTGTGAGCCACCACATTTTGCAGGAATATATGAATATTTAGGGGTTATTTTTAATATAATTGTGCGCCGTAACCTACAAAATGTTAAACATTTGTTGATTTGCAACAGTTCGTGTACACATTTCTTCCTGTAATTTTGCTGTAGTTCCTAAGTGAATGCAGGAGGAAACAGTGTTAGTGTGAGAGTTCAAGGTTAATCTTAGCCAAATTACAAAACAGCCTAAACTGAAATATCTCCTTGTCTGCCACATGTGCATTCACACTTTATTAACCGCTCTCAGGCATGTCAGAGAGTGTAATAATGTATTGTGATTTGAGTGTTATTCTGATTCTCTTGTGTAAAAAGCAAACAGAAGGTGTGAGAGTTTTTGTAAAGTGTCTCAGAAACTTTGTATCACTGGGATTCATCCCTAAGAGCACAATGGTAGAGAGCTGTATCTGCCAGACATAGTTCTCTATCAGTGAGGTCAGTGGATGAACTGGATGTAATATATATAAATTGACTGTATGGTATATTCTCGACACTGGATTATTGAGCACCTTTATACAGTATAAACTGTAGAGCTCTGTTAGGATACTGTCTGTACCAGTAGAGCCAAACCCAACTATTGGTACAGTCATAAGAGCATTTCAGTGTAACAGGCTCTCCCTCCTTTGTAAAAAAAAACGCCAGTCTCCTGATCTACTGATGCACTGAATACACCTTAAAGAAAAAAATATAAAAGAAATCGCATGTATAATAAAAGTGTCTAAAGATGTTTAAGCACATCTTCACAGTGAGTACCTGATGTGATGATGAGAATGATGAGGAGGTTTCTCTTCATTGTGAATATGATCAGATGGAGTCAGTAGTGTGTTTAAGCTCTCAGTGCTCTAATGCTGATCTGTGTGTTAGTGTGAATCTCTCTGAAGTGAGTGCAGTTATGAGAAACTACAACAGGAAACTCCTGCTCTGGGCAGCGGCTCCACTGTGCTTTCTGTCTTTGTGGAAGATCAAAACATAAATGAAAGCAAAACAACAGCCAGAAACCAAAAGAATATTTATAAATTCTCAGCTGTATAGATGACATTGCTAAAATAAATATGTATACAGAAAATTGAGCTTTTTAAGAATCTTCTTAAGAATCTTTCTTACTGGAAGAAATGTGCTATAACAGTGGTAGCTCATTTGCTTCCTTTAGATAGTTTGTGATTGGCCTCTTTTTGTTTAAAGGCCATGTTGTTCAATGTAATGTGTATTTTAATTAAATCATACAGTTTAGAGATTATGTTTTTCATTTGCAAACATTTGAAATATTTTCTACACTTTACAGGCAGGTTTTAGTACTAGTAGTATGTTAAATGCACATAAGAACAGAAAGCAGTCATTTGAATTTTTATTTTGATTTACATTGAAATAGAACCATTGCAAAGACAAGATACTAAATATTTTATACTATCTACTTAATCGCCTATAATAGGCCGTGGTTTTCCCTGGATGACCGGCTGCAGACTCCTGTGTGTCCAGTCAACCTGAATTGGCTTGCTGAAATGCTCATTTCCCAAAATTTCCGGGATTAATATGTCAACAAATTCTGGCGTCCTTCCGTTCTCCTCCTTTTCTTTGATACAGAGAATTCAAATATTTTGGCGACAGGAGCATGACTCCAAGTCTTCCAACTTAGCCTGTAGCCAGGATGCACCTTTGCAATACAGCACATTAAATTTAAAAATTAAGATGAGGATAAATTAAAAGAAGGAGTGCAAAACTTCGGGAACTCCATCTAACGCTACCGGAAGACTGATTCTGTTTATTTAGTGTGTTCCATTTATGTTGGAACACATTAAATAAAATGTTAAAATGTTAAAATGAGGCTAGCAGAGCCTATTGGTACAAGAATGGAATTTAGTGTTCATCAGTCAGCTCAGTGTAGCCGTGGTAGGTTAGCATGATTTCATGAGTATGGCAGACTGACTGCATGAGTCACGTCTTTGTGAATCTTTCTTCCTTTATTGTCTCATATCAGTTTACCCACTTGTAAAACATAAATGTGATTCTTTACATCTATTTAGCTGGAGCCTTTTAAATTGTAATAAAGTTATTGTTCAAACTGTGGTGCTGAGGCTGAAACTGGAGATCGTCCACTTTCTTATTCTGATGATGAAGTTTGATGACTTTCATGCTGCAGATCAACCTGTGCTGTAATAGTAACATTTGATTTCCTTTTCTAGGGCAGTATAGCTTCATGATACACTAGGTCAGTTAGTGAACATTCTTTGACCAATACAGCCCAATACATAGATGGCCTGCCAGGGGGTTATTCCCTTCATTGTCTAGTTATCCAAGCTATCCCACAGGCTCTATTCACACATTTTGTAACTAGTGGAAGGGTACCACACACATTTACTACACACTGCATTTACTTTCAGATAAATATGCTAAAAACCCTGCAGTGCTCCCAGCTTAAACTGTGCACATGTGGCAGACACAGGATATTCACTTTTTTTTTCATTTGTTTCACCTCAGAAATTTAACCTCAGCTGTTTCAGAGAGAGTGTAATAACAGATAATTCATTGTGGTTTGGATGTTACTTTGATCTCCTTGTGTTCAAAGCAAACAGAAGGTGTGTGAGTTTTTGTAAAGCGTCTCTGAGACTTTGTATCACTGGGCTTATAGAGCACAGTAATAGAGAGCTGTATCTGCCAGTCTTAGCTCTCTAACAGAGAGGTCAGTAGATGAACTGGATGCAACTGACTCAAATCTACTGTCTGCAGTGTGGTCCCTACCACTACTTGATCGAGCTCCTCTCTGCAGTAAATACTGTAGAGCTCTGTTAGGATACTGTCTGTACCAGTGAAGCCAAACATATTCACTACTTGTTTCATAAGAGCATTTCAGTGTAACAGGTTCTCCCTCTTTTTTAAAAACATCAGTCTCCTGACCTTCTGGTCTAATTTGATCAGCACCAAACACACCTGAAAGAAAAGTAGAAGACATAAATGTTCTATTATAATAATGTATAATTTTCCCAAAAAAAAAAAATTAGCATTTTATTCTAAATGGATCTTCCCAGTGAGTACCTGATGTGATGATGATAATGATGAGGAGGTTTCTCTTCATTGTGAATATGATCAGATGGAGTCAGTAGTCTGTTTAAGCTCTCAGTGCTCTAATGCTGATCTGTGTCTCTCTGAAGTGAGTGCAGTTATGAGAAACTACAACAGGAAACTCCTGCTCTGGGGAGCTGCTCCACTGTGCTTTCTGTCTTTGTGGAAGATCAAAACGCATTACAATTGAAAGAGTTAAAACTTTTAAAACTGCTATGAAAGTCAAATAAAATTCTCTTCTGATTTGAGGAATTTCATATTAGTCTTTGCAATTGTTTTTACATCCAGCCACTGAAACTTGAACTCACTACATTAAACACAATATTGATTTCAACAAAGACAACTAAGATACTGGTTTCCTGATTAATATATGAAATGTATTGTGACAAAGAAAAATGCTCAGTGGTTGCATTAAATGGCACATGTACTTTATCATTACAAAAGATAAAAGTATTAAGACATAAATATGTCAATTAATTTAGGGCCAGTTCTTTGTTAAATTATTATTATTATCATCATTATTATTATTATTATTATTATTATTATTTAACTACTTGTTTGGGTATGATGGCTGAACATGATGATGTCACAGTGGCTCTCAGGACAAAGTAGCACACAGTAATCTCACACACAATTTAAATCATTATTATCATATAATTGTGTTATGTTATAATACTGTGAAACAGTATAAAGTTGCCTTGAACAGTTTAACACTAAAATATGCATTTATCAGATCATAATTTTTCCGTTAAAAAAACATGCTGTCATGCACCCTCCCCTGACTTGGTTTACATATGCATCTTTTACAAAATCCAAGAAAAACAGTTCACGTAACCCAATGCATTCATCCATCCATCCATCCATCATCTAAACCGCTTATCCTTCTGGGTCGCGGTGGGGTGCTGGAGCCTATCCCAGCTGTCATCGGGCGGAAGGCAGGATACACCCTGGACAGGTTGCCAGTCCATCGCAGGGCGTATGTAAAATATATTAAGTATAAATATAAGATTTATGTAACTAAAAACAGTAAGTTGATTTGTCAAGCCAACTTCATGAACAGAATAACTTTTTTTTTAATTTTAGAGACACATGCATGTACTGCTGTGAACGTGTTTTTGTCACAGTGGACCTCAGGACACAGTAGAGTCCCACAGCTTCTGTATCAGTGAAACTGAAATACCCGCATCATATCTTTTGTTAAAATCATCATCATTACTGTATGACTCTGAAAATCTCTTTCACTCAGAGTTGGACAGAACTCTCTTGAAGATGAACATGATTTTCTCATGAAAAAATATAAATAAATAAATCCCTGTAATCTGTCAACCTAGAAATATTAAAAAATTAGAAAATGTGTCTGTATGCTTCATGACATACAGTGTATGGTCCCTTTTAAAGTTCACCTGCAATCACTTGACATATTAAGCATTATTACTGTTTTGTTCAATAACAACTTTTACAATGCAGGTTTTAGCATCATAAACTGAACGAAGTTTTTAGATGTTTATCATTACATGAAGTAGAACAGGAAGTTAATAAATAATTAACAATATACTGTATTAATTGATAATTTCCTCTTCCTTGACATTTGATCACCACTTTCTTCATCTGTTGAAAAATAAATAAATTTTGACACAAAGGTCTAATATTGCTTATGAAACCAATCTGTATCCATATTCACCTGAGATAAAATCTAATGTGAATGTCTTTAAAGTGTCTGTCTCAGTTGTTTGTTTGTTACAAAAAAAAGGCCTGTAGCCCCAGAACACCAGGCAATGTTAGGTAAAGTACTTGGTTTAAAGTCTGCATTTTTAAGTACGTTTGGAACAGTTCTTCTCTTTCTGTCCACTTAAGACTGAGCAAAACCGCTTCAGTGTACAGTAAAGACTAGATGAAGTCTACCCTCCTGTAGACAGTTCCACTCATTACATCTGCTTTAGAACATTATCTCACTCTGAGATCACACATACAGGAATTAACTTTTTTTTAACTCAGAATTGTGTTCCTACAAATGCAGAGATCAAAATATATTTATTAGTATTATCAGTACTTCAGAGAAATGTAATATCGCCAATTTGAACATAAAATCTCTTCAGTTTGACATGTAGTGTAAAATAAAACTCAGTTATAAAGTTACAAATTGTAGTTATAAAGTTACAAATCTTCATTCTGTAGATACATTCTGAAATATGAAAAATAACATTATTCATTCACAGGCTTTGTACAGTATCTAATGTTCGTAGTTGTGTATTGTAAGGGGTATAAGTGATTTTGCACAGTGTTGCTGGGTTTCCTGTCACTGTGGGCTGCAGGGCACAGTAGTAGAGTCCAGAGTCTGATACTGCAGCAGAGGAGATCAACAGATCTACACGCTTGTTGTCTAGATAAAGTTTATCACCCTCTGAAACATGTATTTCTCCTGCAAGTGGCACAACTGTCTGTGCTGATGTGTCTCCTGGAAACAAAACAATTATTGAAGAAGTGACATTGGAAGTGACATTCAAATAAATCTGCTATTAGAATTAAATTTCTACTTTTTTCAGATTTCTATTTTTCTCATGACATTTACAAAATAAAGTGTCAAACGTTCTCTTACCTAAAAGCAGTGCTAAGAGAGAAAGGATAGAGAGCAGCATGTTGATAGAGATGTGAAGTGACTGAGAGCAGAGTCAGAGCTGAATGGGATTAGTGTAGCTCTCTGCTGAGATACACAGCTCTACCCATAATGCAGCTTATACATTCAGTCACAATACACTGCTGTCATGCCTCATTTCTTTATCTTGTGATCATTTCGCATAGAGCTTTATCTTAATTTAAAGTTTTATGTGGATACATCTCTTTCTTAGATGCACATACACTGAGTTTCCAGTTTATTAGATATTTCTGCCTTGTAATGATGAGGTTCACCCCCTCATAGGACCTCTAGATGTATAATTACAGACCATAGCTGGCCATGGCCCAAACTTTACCCCATTGATTTTTAACCAGATATTATTTGGGTGGTGAACTATTCTCATCACAGCAGTTACACTTGATCAGAGTTGATCAGAGTGTCAAACACATAAACTGTTCCATTGTAGCTCCACGTGTTGGTGTGCTGTTAGAGAGTGTAGATCTGTTAATGCACAGTTTGTGTTAGCCATCCTCTAGTCTGTCATTAATGGTCCATTTTTGACCACATAACCACTCCTGGTTGGGTGTTTTGGCAGATTGACCACTCTCAACTTACCAGTGACACTGACACGAGTAAAAACCGCAGAAACACTGCTGTGTATGATGCACTCATACCAACACCACACACATTACTGTATCATGTCAGTGTGACTGCTGTGCTGGCGATGCCTTACCATAGTACATCTGGTCAGCAATGGTCCTATGACGGTCTCTTACCACTGAGAGATCCAACTACTTTGGACAGTGTGTGGACAGCAGTGAAGAATGCATGTGAGGCTGCTTCTTTAGATGACTTAATTGACATTATGAAAGCAGTTACAAAACTTCGGTTAACACTCTTGTGTCTGTGTCTTTCATTTTATGGTGTTTATTTGTAATCTTTAAATCAAGAAATGTTTCAGCAATACTTGTTTAATGTGTCATTGACATTTCATTATATGATTTAGCCTGAATGATTCTTGTTAGTCATGTACTTGAGATAGTTTCACTTTCACAGACACACTTTTTTATTTTGCAGTTGTAGTGAGTTATTTGTAATTTTGTGGCCATCTGATTAAGTGAAATTAAATGTAGATTTATGTCTTATTTATTTACTTATTTATTTATTTGAATAGACGTACCACAGTTTGTGAAACACTGATACAGACTAAATGCACTGTTCATCAACTGAAACAAGTATAAGCTGTAACATAAACAAAACGTCTTCCAGTGGTCACATGCTGGGAAAAGACAATGTACAAAACAAACAAAAAAAAAAAGTGCAAGACAGTGGATCTTCAGTACATCAAAGGGGCCTTTATTCAGACTGGGGGAACAAGACTGCAGGTCATCCGCTTGGGGTCAGTATTGGCATGGTTACTGGAGCAGAGATTGCTTGGTGTGTTTTTTACTTTAAAGCTGCACAACACAGAATACATAATTAGAATAAGTGAAAAACATTAGCAGAAAAATACTAAATGTGAATGAATAAGAATGTGCTATTTCAGTTATTAAATATGAATAAACATGCATGTGTGACAAAGGTGTAGGACAAAAGTTATCAGTACTAAAGTCCAGGGACTGCAAACCAAATAGCAGCACTGCAGGGAGGTATAATGTGAAATGTCAGATGTATAGGGCAGTTATGAAAAAATAACTCATCTCATTTAGATGCTTCTCTTTTAATAGAAACTCATTCTCACCAAGTAAAAAAGCCCCATTTTTTATATTATTTGATTCATTTGTTTATTTTATTTATTTTTTTAAGAAAATGCTTCATTTGGAAAAAAAAAACATCATTATTCGGAGTAAATAAGTCAATGTTTCAAGAATAACAGTCATTATTTGTACATACCAAGTCAATATTTTTAGATACAAACTAAAACACATAATATTTGAAATAAGACTTTGGTTATAAAAACTGGCAACAAACTGCTATCAGAAAAAACAAAAAGGAGTGAGATTAAACAAACAAAAAACAAAAAGCATAGGTGATTGGAAACAGGCTTCCCCATATGTTGTGGAGATGCAAATATGAATATGTTATTCAGGATGAATTACAGCCTTTTACAGAATTACAGAGGTTAAACTGAGCTGAATTTCACCTGGTTCAGGTGACAGAGAACTCAGGGACTGTACCATCACAGACATGTAGATCTTTTCCAAAGCAATCTTTGTAGCATACATTCAACTGTTCAATATGATTAAAACATATGAACAGACAACCTTTAAACAGTTGCGCCTGCAACCCTTATGCAGGTTCTCCTATTTTACCGATTATCACAAACGTACATGATTTACATGAATTCTCCCTGCTGTTTTATACTATTTTGATTTCCTAAATGCCTTTGTTTATTATGCCTTAAAATTTAAGTAGTATTTCCAAGGTTTATTTATTACATCAAGAATTTGTCCATACTGTAGGCTTGTTGTTTTGCCATCTGACTGAGGCTAAAGGTACTCAAAAGCAGACATTTAGACCTAGCTATGTAGCTTATAGAGTTTGTAGATTAATAGTGTTTAGTAGTGTGTCAGTAGTGTGTTTAAGCTCTCAGTGCTCTAATGCTGAAGTGAGTGCAGTTCTGAGAAACTACAACAGGAAACTCCTGCTCTGGGGAGCTGCTCCACTGTGCTTTCTGTCTTTGTGAGTAATCAAAGCATAAATAAAAGTAGAACCACAAGCATAAGATTTTGTAACAGGTGTAACCACACTGTTAAGTCTCCAGAATTAACTCTCACAGTCTTCATTTGTGTTCACTTGGACTTCACTTGGTGTTAGTTTGGTGTTAATTAATATTAAAGAGAGCACAGAACAGCAATTTGTGGCAACTCTTCTTGGCTGAATTTCACATTAGTCTTTTCTGTTGTTTCTATATCCAATTATAATTGGATTTCTGCAGTTAATCGATTCTTCACATGGTCATGTAAACACCATACTCCGAGCTAGAAATCCATTTAAGAAATCCGATAAAAAGAGTTGGATTTCAGCTCAGTAATCAGATTTCTCAGTGCATGTATACTCGTAGTCGGATTTCTATCAGATTTCTCAGTCTGTGCATGCGCGAGAACAGACGGTGGATGTTGCAGGATGCCAGCAAAACACTGTTGGAGAGGCACTGAAACCAAATACGAAATAAAAGATTTAAATATTCTTCATCTTCTATATGATGTATGTTCATATTTTCAGGTAAACTCGTTAAAAAAAAGCTACATCATGAAGTTTGAGTTTTACGTAAATGATTCAAGATTTAGACTATATCAGAGAGAATATATCAGCTACTCTTTGTCAGTTCTTTGTTTACAGGGTTGAATAATGAATGCAAAGTTTTGCAAGCATATTCTTGTGTTCATTTAAATATATCTTTATGTGGATTCATATGGATATGATTCTGTCATATTTTAAAGCACTTTTTTTTTTATTTGTTCCAGCAGCAGGTGTTAGCAGTTGTCTTTATCTGGGTTTGTCGTTCACTGATATCATGGTGTAGTAAGGAAATAACTTTTTGTACAGCCTCTGACGGACTTTGTATCACTGGGTCTACTCTAAGAGCACAGTAGTAGAATGCAGAGTCTGTGAGCTTTAGTCCACTGACAATAAGTTCAGTAGATATATCAGTTGTTGTTGTTTTAAGTCGAGGGTCAGTGGGGGTACTTTTGGCCCTACTGTTTAATTTTGCGCCTTTACGCAGTAAATACTCTGGAGCTTCATTAACACGCTGTCTGTACCAGTAAAGCAAAATGTCTCTGCTGGTTGACTCATATGAGCATTTCAGAGTAACAGTGTCTGTTTCTTTTCTGACAAGGTTGGCATCTTCCTCCTTTGGACCAACTGTATCTGCAAAAAAACCTGCATTAAAAAAGAATATGCATATTTAATGAAGCATCAAAACATTATACTGGACACTTTTTAATTACATGTCCAGCTACATGTACAATAATTATTAGTTCACCTGTTGCAACAACAACATAAAGTGTTATACATCTCTCCATGTACAATACAATGCATCGCTGAGCCATTCTGGAACACAGTATTCTCTGTGTATGAAAGTGGTCTCTGTGCTTTGCTCTTTATGTCAGGAAATAATGGACAGGCTAGACTTTGGGCTTATGTTATCTAGCTAAACTGAGAAATCCTGCTTTGTATAATACCCCATTTCCTGATAACCAGATAAAGGAATATACAAAATAACAATAGTGAAGACATCAAACCATGAAATATCAACATTTTCTCTATTTTATTATTTAATAAAATAAAATCATTTTATAAAAATATTTCGTATAATGGCTCTATTTAACTGTTGCTTTGATCTTGTGCTTGGAATCATTGTTCCATTGAAAGGTTGCTTTCTGCAGAACTTCACTTTCTTAGGTTGTTATTTTGTTGCTATTGAGATGCTGAAGTACAACTTGGTGCTCCCTTTGAATGTAATAAATACTGTTAACCCCTTGAATGGCTCACCGATGGGCCCAATGTTTTTTCAGCTAGTTTGCACTGATGTCCCTGTAGTTACTGAATAATAAGCCTTAGTAAGTAATAAGCCTGGGATTTTAAGGGTAAGCCCTGGCTTCAGTTACTTGTGTTACTTTGTAACTTAAGTTACTTAAGTTACTGTGAAATACACTTTTGCAGCACCTTGTAGTAACATGAGCACTTTCTTTGGTGTGTGTCAGTGTCTGTTTTGGTTGCTTTCTGGACTATAACGATTGTAGATATCCACTATTTTTTTTTTTCTATCCTTCCTCTGTGAAGGAGTAGTTCAATATCTTATGGACTGGATCAGAAATCTTGACTCTGTGTCTGAAATTCTTTGCACCACCCAGGTCAGCATGCTGTGTCACACAGTGGAGAAGGCACTAACTGGAGCAGATTTATGGTGCAGCATGGTTTGGCCATTAATGCAGAACTGAGATATATGAGCTTCACTCATAATGCTATTAGCTAATACACTTCATCAAAAGGTACTACTGCCATACCTCATTTATTTATTCTTTTTTCTTTATTCTTTTATTTATTTATTTTTTTCAAATTTCATCTTTTCACATTATTATTATCATTTAATTTATTATTCCTCTTCCATTCTGTTTGAATTATTATTTTGGCCATGCATTCCCTCTCTTTGAGTTATACTAAAACTACAATTTATCAATGAAAAAGTTTATTTTATTTATTTATTTATTTTTTTGCTGCACAAAATTAGCAAAGATTCTCTAACCAATGCAGGGCAATGCTATTTTTTTTTCCTGTCTGACTGGGGTGTTACTGTGGGCATGAAGTAGTGAAGAGCTCATGTAGTACAAAGTACTTATTTACCATAGTTACCTTTGCTATGACTGATCAAAACAAATTAATTGATTTGTTTATGATTTTTCTATATCTATATCTACACTTGCTTTTAATTAAGCTTTTAATGGTCTTAACAACAAATCACACACACACAAACACACACACACACACACTTTCTAAACCGCTTATCCTTCTGGGTCGCATGGGGTGCTGGAGCCTATCCCAGCAGTCACTGGGCGGAAGACAGGTGCACCCTGGACAGGTCGGCAGTCTATCACAAGGAATAACAAATCATTAGTCAGTAACTTAGAAATAATAGAACAAGATGAAGTAAGTATGGGATAATAAATCTGTACCATGACCTGGTCAAAACCATTAGTAAACACCATTAGTATTTTTTGCATGGGAGTGTATATCTATATCTATCATATCTATGCCTATACAATGCTGAATCTTTACTGATTTGTATTTAAGAGAATGGTTTGTAGATGATATTTAGACATAATTGATCTGAATGTGCCCAGTGTAAACCAAAATAAACCTGAAAAATTTAGGTTTACAGGGGGGTAACAAACATTTTAATCACATTGTTTGTGGTCTGTGTGATCTCAAATGACATCAGAACAGTTCTGAAACACTAACTAGTATAGTTGTAGCTCTTTGTAATCCAGGAAATCAGAATGTACAACATTTGTTTATTAAATTGTAGTCCTACAAAAGCAGACCTATTGATAGGAGACCTTGTCCACACCAGCTGAAAAAACTTAAATTGGTCAAGGCAACTGGTGTAAAAAACCACAGCTTAATATATAAATGAAAACGTCTTGGAACAGTAAGTTTTCACTGCTGTATTTAGCAGTTGAATATTTACTGGCACATCTTCATTAGGCCAAAAGTAACTGTGATCAGAGTTCAGATCTAGTTAACAACACAGACCACTTTAAATTAACTATGTATATAATGTCTAAATATTACTGTTATTTCTGAATATGTTCTTACTGAAGGTAAGAGCTGAATAGATTTTTTTTCTAATCCATAACTTCTAGATTTATATATATACATAAATACATGAGTAAGAACAGAGACAGCAAGATGAAATCAGAAGTTAGGCCTGTCATCTGTAAAAATGTCTTCATGAATTAAGCACACAGCTCCACCTTCTGAGGTTTCCACATCTATTTCAGCTGTGAGAAAGCTGCACCCCCCAGTGTGTCTGAGACCCTGTGATTAGAGCTACACATCACACACACACTGACTATTTAACTTACTGTATGTAACTGAGAGAAGAAACAGAAACAGCAGGTGTGTTTTCACATCTGAAGAAGGTCCTTCTCTCCTTCTGTCTTTCACTTAAGACTGAGGAACACACCTGACTGTAAAAACTGTTTTTATTACTAACAACATATTATTTATTTAGTGTGTTACGTCTTAATTTATGAAGGAATCAATCTAATTACAGCTGCACAAAAAACAAACTAGTTTTAGCAGTACTTTGCAGCATAAAGCTATTGTGTATTTTTTGGTGCAGAAATATTAAAATGTTCTTCTTAATTATCTAATTGAAAACGAAACCATTTCAAAGTTTGTCCATGTTCTTTTTTTCAAGTTTCTGTGAATTTACCTCTGTCAGAGGACTAGTCTACTTTTGAACCCTACCCCAGATATTTCTCATTAGGTCACCCCTCAGAATATTTTTTGATATCCAGTACAGCCCATAACATTTTCTCCAGTACTGATTAACTGTAAATAGTTACACAATAGTACAGCTGTTCTATCTGTGTCTTTAGATGTGCTCCAGTAATGTGATGTATCAGTAGTCAATAAAAATGAGTGCAGAAAACATGGCTTGAACAAGCTGCTCCTCATTATCATCTTTCTGGAGACCCAGTCTATCACACAGAAAATACGTACAAATGGGTAAGTTTAGTAATACTACAGTATTAAAAAAGATGGTTCTTCAAGGGCTCTTTATAAAAAGCAATGGTTCTGTTTAGAACTATGATTTACATTGTTAAATGTTCTTGGCATGCTGAAATCGTTTTTCAGAGTGATGGAGAATGTGTTGTATATGGTTCTATATGGAATGAAAATGGTTCTATTTAGCATCAAAAAGTCTTGTTCTGTTGTTAATAAACAACGCTTTTGGGTACTATATAGAACCATTTTATAGAAGTTTTTGTATAGAACCACACACAACACATTCTCAGTCCATCTGAACAATCATTTTACCATGCAAATGTTCATGGTTCTAAATAGAACATTGCCTTTACTAAAGAACCCTTGAAGAACCATCTTTTTTGAGAGTGTAGCAGTATTACTGGTCTCTTGTGAAGGTGCAGCTAAACCTGTGGAGCTCAGAGGCTCAGACCTGTTTGTTGTGGTGACTTCTGGCAGTGCTGAAGGATGGAACACACTGCTGTTGTTGTGGTCATTCTCAAGCAGATGAGTCTGGATTGGGAATGAAGATAAACTTTAGCTACTCCAGCCAGCGACTCATTAAGCCGAGACTGACTGCAACATGACTGAGCCCAACCCAACCTGCGTGTCACACTCAGTGTATGTGATGTACAAGTGATAGAATGACTCATTAAAGCTGTTTCAATGAGGGCATGAATCATAGATATCATAGCAGCATACAGTGCCTAAGCAGACAGGGCTTCAACCTATTAATACACTGTTGCTACCTGCTGGATAGATTTTGAACTGCAGTAATAAACATGCATAAATTATGGTTAAGTATAAAATTTAAATATTATTATCTTTTAAGAATTATTTCTAAAAATTGTCATGCACATCAAAGTTATGCAGCAACAAACATGAAAATGCCAGATAGAGTATAAACAATAGTGTAAAGCTGACACAGTGAGTTTAAGGGGAACGCTGGCAGGTTTTCGTACAGTGTAGCTGGGTTTCCTGTCACTGTGGGCTGCAGGGCACAGTAGTAGAGTGCAGAGTCTGATACTGCAGCAGAGGAAATCTCCAGATCCACCTGCCTTTTGTCTGTAAACACTTTAGCAGACATATGAGGAGGACGAGGATCACTCATAGTTCCTTGTAGATTAATGTACAGGAGAAACTCAGGAGAATCTCATTTAGGAAACATAATTAAAGTTCTCTTACCTAAAAGCAGTGCTAGGAGAGAAAGGATAGAGAGCAGCATGTTGATAGAGATGTGAAGTGACTGAGAGCAGAGTCAGAGCTGAATGGGTTTAGTGTAGCTCTCTGCTGAGATACACAGCTCCACCCATAATGCAGCTCATACACTCAATCACAATACACTGCTGTTGTGACTCATTTCTTCATCTTCTGATCTTTTCAGGTACAAGTTTATCCTCATCATAATTTAAGGGGTTTTGTATGAATATGTGTCTTATGTTTCATGTTTCCACATAAGAACTTTTTTTATTTTAAGTGGATTAAGGTATAATTTTTCAATCCATTTGAATTATTATTCTTGCCTCACATTCCCTGATTTTTTTTCATCCATGATTTTTCTGTACTTTGATTTGTGTTTCTAAATGAAAAACAGAAGCATGGATAAATTGGAATATTTTCCCTGTGTTACTAAATTATGCTATAACCAAGAGATTTTGTTACACATCATCCTGTATTTTAACAGTAACATTGATTTGTCTTAGAACAGGATAAATTCATGATACACTAGCTCAGAGAATGTGTACTGACCAATACAGCCAAATTCATAAACAGTGTGGAGTAGAAAATTCTGTCAGGAGGTTCATCTCTTCATAGACTGGCTAGCGGATTATCCTCCTTACTCCACTGTTAGGATGTGGTCAATGAATTTTGCAGTAGTGTCATTTTCTTCACTGGTCACTGATATGTTAAAATTTCTCAAGATGTGAATGGATTTCATGACTGAACGACGAGCACCGTGTACATTTACTGTGTTAGTTTCTTGCTGTGTTTGTTGCTGAAACCGTATCCTGTGTCTGCCAAACATGCATTTACATTTTTTTTTATTCACCTCAGAAATTTAACCTCAGTGATTTCAGAGAGAGTGTAATAACAGATAATGCCTTGTGGTTTGGATGTTACTTTGATCTCCTTGTGTTCAAAGCAAACAGAAGGTGTGTGAGTTTTTGTAAAGTGTCTCAGAGACTTTGTATCACTGGGCTCCAACTCTAAGAGCACAGTAGTAGAGAGCTGTATCTGCCAGTCTTGGTTCTCTAAGAGTGAGCTCAGTGGATGAGCTGGATGCAGTTGATGAAAATCTGTGGTCAGCAGTATCACTATCACCCCACTGACGAGCACCTCTCAGCAGTAAATACTGTAGAGCTCTGTTAGGAAACTGTCTGTACCAGTAGAGTATAACATGTTGACTACTTGTTTCATAAGAGCATTTCAGTGTAACAGATTCTCCCTCTTTTCTAAAACCATCAGTCTCCTGATCATCTGATGGTCCAATTTGTTCAGCACCAAACACACCTAAAAGAAAAGTAGCAGAGAAAGAATATTAGATATTTTAATAAAGTATTATTTTTCAATTATTTCAAAGCGCATCTTCACAGTGAGTACCTGATGTGATGATGAGAATGATGAGGAGGTTTCTCTTCATTGTGAATATGATCAGATGGAGTCAGTAGTGTGTTTAAGCTCTCAGTGCTCTAATGCTGATCTGTGTGTTAGTGTGAATCTCTCTGAAGTGAGTGCAGTTCTGAGAAACTACAACAGGAAACTCCTGCTCTGGGGAGCTGCTCCACTGTGCTTTCTGTCTTTGTGGAAGATCAAAGCAGAAATAATGGTAAAACCACAGTCGTAAGCTAAAACATAATGATCAACAAATACTCAGAGTAATGTATAATAATAACTTGAAATTAAATTAAAGGACTACCCAAGCCTGCTAAAAATAAACATTTTATATGGATCTTGTTATACCTGAAATATTTTGATGTGACCCTACAGAAAATCTTCAGTGTTAAACTAACTTTTGTAAAGATATTATTACATTAGGTTATTATTACAAAACAATACATATAGCTTCCTACATTCACCACCACACAGCACAAAATCCACTCTGTAGGAACCACACAGATCAATTAGTGTCAGCATCACCAGTAAGAAAAACAAACAAAACATGAAAACCAGGTACAGTTGACCATTTGGCCATTTGTTAGACAGCTTACATTATTTGATCAGCATAGAATTTCAGTTTGATGGTTTAATTGCAGCTTACGATGATGAATCTAACTCATACATGTTTTTACAGCTCTTACTAGTCTCAGAGGTGTGACTAACTAGTACTATAGAAAGTATAGAGAACAAAAATATGTGGCTAAAAAGAAAAGAAATATTTACTAATTGATATCACATTAGACTCTTGAATCCAGGCTTATTTTACCAGTATTTTTAAATAACAACATTAAAGACAATTTGAGAATGGTGTTAAAATTAAACAGGAAATATGTTGCACTGGTCTATTTATATTGTGATAAATGTTTAGCATTTGTGTGAGAGGTTGAATACTGAATATGTGGATTGTAAGATGATTGTAACATGAAGCTAACAGGTGCATTTGTAGGTTTATTGTTTAGAACTGCATGGTTGTGTATGAATGTTGATTGTGATGATGTCACAGTGACTCTAGGACACAGTAGAGTCTCTCACACACACAAACACACGCACAGAGGTAATGTCTATGCTGGTCAGTGTGAGGGTTGTGCATTGTGACATAATTTGCGGCAGATTTATTTGGATTTTCTGAACATTCTGCCATTCATTTCATATAAGAAAAAAACAGCTTTGGACAGTCGCTGTATGAATACTGTACATCAGATTGTTTAAAAAGCACAAGTGCCCATATTTGATGAATTTCTGTGTCAAGTTTTATAGTTGTACAGATTTTTGAGCGTCAAGTACAACCCCATTTCCAAAAAAAGTTGGGACGCTGTGCAGAATGTAAATAAAATAGAATGCAATGATGTGCAAATCATTTTAACTCAACGTTTCACTGAAAATAGTACAAAGACAACAAATCAAATGTTATAACTGAGAAATTTCATTGTTTCTTGAAAAATATATGCCCATTTTGAATTTGATGCCATAATTGTTTACATGTTTACCACTGTGTTTCATCACCTCTTCTTTTAACAACACTCTGTAAGCATTTGAGAACTGAGGAGATCAGTTGCTGTAGTTTTGAAAGTGAAATGTTTTGCCATTCTTATTTGATATAGGATTTCAGCTGCTCAACAGTTCTGGGTCTCCTTTGTCATATTTTTCATTTCATAACCTTCCAAATAGGTGACAGTTCTGGACTGCAGACAGGTCAGTTTAGCACCCTGGCTCTTTTACTACAGAGCCTTACTGTTGTAAAACATGCAGAATGTGGTTTGACATAGTCTTGCTGAAATAATTGAGGCCTTCCCTGAAAAAGACGTTGTCTGCATGGCAGCATATGTTGCCAAAACCTATATATATATCGTTCAGCATTAATTGTGCCTTCACAGATGTGCATGTCACCCATAACATGTGCACTAATGCCCCCCAATACCATTATGAATACTGGCTTTTGAACTGTGCACTGATAACAAGCTGAGTGATCTTTAGCCTGGAGGAAACAGTGTCCATGATTTCCAAAAATGATTTTAAATGTTGATTCGTCTAACCACAGGACACTTTTCCACTTCCCCTCAGTCCATTTTAAATGAGCTCGGTCCCAGAGAAGGTGGCAGTATTCCTGGATCCTGTTTATATATGCTTTCTTCTTTGTGTTTAAGAGTTTTAATTAGCATTTGTGGATGCAGTGCCACCTGAGGACCCAAAGATCTTGTCCGGCAAATACTGTTTTTTGGTCTTGTCCCTTACAAAAGCAACTGTATTAAGAAAAGAAAAAGTGAAGAAAATAAAAAAAAAGAAAACAACAGAAAATAAATGAATAAGTAAAATTACAATAATAAATTTCTCCATATATAGTGCAAATTTACCTGATGCTACAATGAGATAAATGGTTAAGTATCTCTCCTTTTGCAGTATGATGCATTGTTGAGTCATTTGTGGCCAACACAGTGGTCTCTGAGCTTAGCATTTAACTTGAAGAAATTTGCGGAAATGCACTCAGTAAATGCTTGTGGGTAATGTGTTTTTAATTCAGCCTGTGGTTGGCTGCTCTGAGACTCTGTAACTGTGAACTATGAATTTACTACAATACAAAACTGAACAAACTATAACTGGCTTAGTGCTGTAGAGCTGAGGATTGTGCTGAATCCTAAATGTTTCCAGTCAAAAACATTAAGATATATGCAGTAAAAAGAACACGCCCACTGATGATTTATTTCTTTATTTTTCATGAGTGACCACACTTTATAATAGAGAAGACATCAAAATAATGAAATAACACAGATGGAGTTACAGTGCCTTCACAAAGTTTTCAAGCTACACTGAAAGTTAATCCACATTTTCTAACTAAATAAAAATGAGGCCATAATAAGTTATTTGTCTGCAGCCATCTTAACCCTCCTGTTATCCTCAAATTTACAAAAATTCACTAACAACTTTTATCCTTGGGGTCAATTTGACCCCAGCAATTTAAACCTCAGAGAAATTTCAAAATTCTGGTGCGAATCCTGTTTTCCCCTCGTCTATGTGATGTAGTGGTTCTTGCACTGCTACAGGTGTGGTTATGTTAGTTTAGGTGTGTTACAGTTATGGATATGTTAGCTTAGGTATGGTTATGTTAGTTTAGGTATGTTACAGGTGTGGTTATGTTAGTTTAGGTGTGTTACAGTTATGGATATGTTAGCTTAGGTATGTTATAGGTATGGTTATGTTAGGTTAGGGCCCTTAAAACAGAAAGTTTTTTTTTAAGTTTCTAAAATTGCATGTTGTTGTGACCTTGAAAACAGGACATATCTTAATGTTAAATCAGGAAAAGTCATTAAAGAAGAATAAAAAACAAAAGACGTCAATCATTTATTCAGAGATGTTAAACATTGAATGGGGTCAAACTAACCCTAAAGATAATAGGTGGTTAATGAGGGTTAATGAAAATGAAAAAGATCAAACCCTGAATTTTTTGTTTTCTTGTTTGTCTTAGCAGATTCGCCGCAAGTTGATCATGTTGGTTGGATAGTGCTAAACTACAATTTTCAGTATTGCCACATATTATAAATGGGGTCAAAGGCAGGGCTTTGACTAGGTCCCTGAAAAAACACTCACCTTGTTGCTTTGGCCTTGTGCTTGGAATCATTGACGTGCTGAAAGGTGACTTCTTAGATTCTTATTTCCATAAACAGAAAGCACTGTAAGAGAAAATAGGAACCTATGAAACTGAAGCTTTGCTGAAAATATACTCTATATTTCCAAAAGTATTCGCTCGTCTGCCTTCACACGCATATGAACTTGAGTGACATCCCATTCTTAATCCATAGGTTTAATATGATGTCGGCCCACGCTTTGCAGCTATAACAGCTTCAACTCTTCGGGAAGGCTTTCCACAAGGTTTAGGAGTGTGTTTATGGGAATTTTTGACCATTCTTCCAGAAGCGCATTTGTGAGGTTAGACACTGATGTTGGATGAGAAGGCCTGGCTCGCAGTCTCCGCTCTAATTCATCCCAAGGGTGTTCTATCGGGTTGAGATCGGGACTCTGTGCAGGCCAGTCAAGTTCTTCCACACCAAACTCGCTCATTCATGTCTTTATGGACCTTGCTTTGTGCACTGGTGCGCAGTCATGTTGGAACAGGAAGGGGCCATCCCCAAACCGTTCCCACAAATTTGGGAGCATGAAGTTGTCCAAAATCTCTTGGTCTGCTGAAGCATTAAGAGTTCCTTTACACTGGGCACAATGTAGTCAGACAAGCACCGTTCTCCTGGCAAACGCCAAACCCAGACTCGTCCATCGGATTGCCAGATGGAGAAGCATGATTCGTCACTCCAGAGAACATGTCTCCACTGCTCTAGAGTCCAGTGGTGGCGTGCTTTACACCACTGCATTTGCTTGGTGATGTAAGGCTTGGGTGCAGCGGCTTGGTCATGGAAACCCATTCCATGAAGCTCTCTACGCTGTTCTTGAGCTAATCTGAAGGCCACATGAAATTTGGAGGTCTGTTGTGATTGACTCCGCAGAAAGTTGGTGACCTCTGTGCACTATGCACCTCAGCATCTGCTGACACCGCACTGTCATTTTACATGGCCTACCACTTTGTGGCTGAGTTGCTGTTGTTCCCAATCGCTTCCCCTTTGTTATAATACCACTGACAGTTGACTGTGGAATATTTAGTAGTGAGGAAATTTCACGACTGGACTTGTTGCACAGGTGGCATACTATTACAGTACCACACTGGAATTCACTGAGCTCCTGAGAGCGACTCATTCTTTCACATAGATTGCAGAAGTAGTCTGTATGCCTAGGTGCTTGGTTTTATACACCTGTGGCCATGGAAGTGATTGGAACACCTAAATTCAATGATTTGGATAGGTGAGTGAATTCTTTTGGCAATGTAGTGTAATCTTTTAACAGGACAATGTTGAAAGATTAATTATACTCAAGCCAGGAATTAACAGTGATTATTATACAGAAAGAGCTGGTTAGATTCTGTAGAGAACTGTACAGACTGACTGAAGTACTGTACAGTCTACTACAGAACCTAACCAGCTCTTCGTGTGTAACAAAACACTGATAAGTCCTGGCTTAAGTGACCTGATGATATGCACTTTCCACTGTGATAGTGAGAAGACTGTGGCACTGTGGCATGCAATTTAATCTCTATACTGAACAAATGCTCAGCTCTTCCTCCTGACTGAGCTCATCTATCCCAGAAAGCTACACTAGTATGCAGACTCTGAAATAAACACTCAGCATCTGACTCTAGTTATAATAAGGCTGTTAAATCTTTTGCTTGTACTGATATTAAATGTGTTGTCAAAAGTTATGTAGATTACTTTAATAAAATCAGTTGTGCTCATGCAGTATTACCCAGAATCAGGTAGATGATTCACCTGTGTCTCCAAATTGTATAAATAACTTTAACCCTCCATGCATTCTGTTAATATATTTGAAATATTTGGCTAAAGTTTACCTTTTTAAGTAGTTGCAAAGTATACTATACATATTTCAATAACTTTTAGAGCTTAAACATATACAGTGAAAGTATACAAAAATAAAAAAAAATAAAAATCAAAAAACCAAACTGAATATAAAAAAGACTTTTAGATCTTCCCTTTTAATGTAATTAAACATCAAAATCAATATAGTAAAGAGTCATGGACAGCAGTCTAGTCTTTACATTTCAAACACCAACAATTCTAAACAGCACTATGACAACATACACCCATGAATAATGTAAATTGTGATGTCACACTTGAACACTGTGATGTCACAACCTTCTAAGCTCAGAATATTACCTATTCATTCATTCATATAATAACTGCAGATATATTCAGCTCATATTCTGTGAAATTCCATTTAATCTTCAAATGATCATCCTAAATTTAGCTGCTGTACAGGGAAAGAGGAAAAGGACAGAGGAGGGATGCAGACAAAAAACAAATAGAGCAGGAATGAGTGACACTTCAACAGGAAAGAAAAGTACGGACAGTAAACTAGACCAACACAATGACTCGCAGACAGAGGAAAGCTGTTATGCTAGGTCAGCCCATTGTCCAGTCCACTGCACAATGTGAACACCTACACTGCACATTTAACGGTTATAACATTTCTGCAAGTAAAATAGAATCTAAAGCACTTGGCTAATGTAAAAAATATGGTGCAAAACACTGATCCTAAGAGAAAAATACAGCCAAAATCTCTTAACTGTTAAGTGTATAAAAATAAAACTCAGAATATTTTGGTGATCAGATGTCCTGCTGTTCAGGATGGTACATTTAGTACATTTATTGTAAGAAGTCTGACAGCTTTTATTGAAAAAAAATTACTTTGCACTGAGAAAATGGCATACATGGATTTTTTAAATACAGATTTACAATGACTATTTTTATCAGCTCTTTGTGTGCAGGATTTAATACTGAATGTGTGTGTAAGATGATTGTAACAGGTGCATTTGTAGGCCTGTTGTTTAGATCTGCATGCCTGTGTATGATGGTTGAATGTGATGATGTCACAGTGACTCTCAGGACACAGTGCTACACAAGAGAGTCACGCACACGCATACAATCTTGTTTCTGCCATTACATAAACGTCCGTTCATTTCCTAGAGATTTGCCTAAACCATAAAAAGAACTGCTACTAACCCAAACCTCATCCTTGCCCTAACCTTAACTTTTAAATTTAATTACATTGTGGGGACCAGCTTGAGACCCCCAAAAGGAAGAAAGGTCCCTACAACGTGAGTTGGGTTGAAGCTGTTTGATAATTGCATTCTAATGTCACTGATTTTCCTGTGTCTCTCTCTCTTCTCCACTGCAATCTGTGAAAAAAGAACAGCAGAACTATAAAAGGAAAGTGATTTTAAAAGAGCAGATGTCTCAGCCAGTGTCTCATGGGTTATTGTGGGTGAAAAATAGAATGAACAAGAGCAAACAAACTGAGTGAAGAAAAAGGAGGAGCTCATACAGCTCAGAACTACTGACTATTTAATGTGTGTCTCCCCCTTCTGGCTTTACAGAGCTTCAGCATGACTGTAATAATTACAGTATCTGTCATTTATCATTTGATTGAAGGAGTTTAATTTTATCTTCTTACATTTAATTTAGTCAGTGAATGAGACTATTTCCCCTGAGTAAAATGCACTTTGCTTTTGAGAGAAATGCATGTAAAAGTGGTGTCGTCACAGTGGGCCTCAGGACACAGAAGTACAAACTGGATGTAGCTGTTAAAGTAAAGCAGAATTTAAAGATGCACCAGATCTTTTACTAGATGAGCTTGTTCATTGTCTGGGCACTTCCTACTAATTATTTAAAACCTGTACATTTTCATAGTACTAGAATCAATTTATAAATCTATTTATTAATCTATTTGCCTCTAACCACCAGTTAAACGTCTAGACACACCTACTCACAGAAGGCTTTTTTAATTTTAACTATTTCCCAAATTTTATAATAACAGTGACCAAAAAAGGTATTAAACAAGTATTAAACAAACAAGATTGTATTTTAGATACTTTTAGAAATTAGCCTCTTTGCTTTCACACAGCTTTGCACAATCTTGGCATTCTCAGAAGCAGCTTTATGATGCTTTTCTTTACTTTGTTTTTATTTAAGTGATTTTTGTTTTGTATATAATGTATAATTAAAATTATATTTATTTCTGTTTTTCATACACTGTAGCATCCTTCTATGTTTCATGTAATTATGACACTTCAAATGGATGCTGTTCCTTCCATTCCAAATCTTTATGCTGCAGAGCTTCATATTCAGTCTCTGTAGTGGGAGGTTTTTGTACAGTGTAGCTGGGTTTCCTGTCACTGTGGGCTGCAGGGCACAGTAGTAGAGTGCAGAGTCTGATACTGCAGCAGAGGAGATCACCAGATTTACACGATTATTCTCTATAACTTCAGCAGACATACGAGGGGGAAGAGGTTTGCTTGTACCCCCTTGTGGGTAAATGTAAAGGAGAAACTCTGGTCTGGATCTGGGAAACTGACGATACCAGTGAAGAGGGTCATTAGTGCTGATGCTACTGTAGTTGCAGGACAGAGTAACTTTATCTTCCTCTGAAACATGAATTTCTCCTGCAAGTGGAACAACTGTCTGTGCTGATGTGTCTCCTGGAAAAAGGAAATTATTGAGGAAGCTCCAATCTCTCACACAACATTCGACATAATCTGCTAGAGATATAATTTAATAGAGATTTAAACTTCACTACATGTTTATCTTTTACATGGTTTACATGTTTCTCATAACAGTTAGAAAATAAATGTCATTAAAATGATCTTACCTGAAAGCAACACTAGGAGAGAAAGGATAGAGAACAGCATGTTGATAGATATGTGAAGTGACTGAGAGCAGAGTCAGAGCTGAATGGGATTAGTGTAGCTGCTGAAGTACACAGCTCCACCCATAATGCAGCTGATACTCCTTTTTATCTCGAAATCGTTTTGAGTTCATGTTTATCCTGATTGTAAAGCAAAGGTTTGTGTGGAAAAATCTCTGATGCTCCTTCTTTCTGTGTAATACGTAGTTGTTCTTTAAAAATCTTTAGTCTGTTTTCATATTTTGCTACATTTGTCTTTCTCATCTAGTTTGGTTATACTTTTAGCCTCATGGCCTGTGGCTTTGTCTAGACACTTAGTTTGTGCATCTGATTATGGTTTAAACCCTGTGTAACTAAGTTACACTAAAACTACAATTCATCTGTGAGGAAAGACCTTTTTGTTACACAGACTTAATAGATTTAAGACTTTAAGACTCAAAGAAGGCACAACAGTACCTCCACTTACTAAGGAGACTGAAAATGGCTCAACTGTTTCTACAAAAGTATCATAGACGAGCATCCTGGCCTGCAGCATTAAGGTCTGGTATGGAAACTGCTGTCTCAGACAGGACATTGAAGACTGCCCAATCCATCACTGGGTCAAACTTCCCTGTCATTAAAGACACACACAATGAACCATGTAAAAGGAAAGCATGCAGCAGCAGGAAGGATCCCTCTCACCCATCACATGGTCTGTTTACACCACTCAAATCTGGAAGTAGGCTATGGAGCACCCAGGCCAAGTCTTCCAGACTCATGAACAGTTTCTTCCCACAGGCAGTCAGGCTGCTGAACAGATCTACCTGACGGACCTTTAAACATTCTCATTGAGCTGCTCTGTACTTTGTCTGCAGTTTTATTGATCTAAAAAAACATGCACAACTACTATCGCTGCTGTGGACCAACAGCTGGTCTGTTTTGTCTGCTGTCCTGTGCTTAATGGTTGTACAGTTATGGTTATTATATATGCTGTACAAGAGAATTTATTGTATATTGTGTTTGTATTTATTGTATTTGTTGCCTCTCTGCACTGTAGCTGCTGTTCTATGTTATGTGAGTCCTAGAGAAACTACGTCATTCTTCTCTCAACACATTTGTGATGAGAAGAAATGACAAATGGCTGACTGACTTTGAAAGGATACCTTTATGATATGCTTGGTTGACTATTGAACATTTACTGACCAATACAGTTATGTACATTATATAATAACATCTATATAGCTTGGAGAACAAAATTCTGGCATGGGCCACCATTACTGTGGAATGCTTTCAACATGTTATTGAGCAATTGTCCTGATGCACTGAGCCTGTCCTCAAGACAAAAAAGGGATCAACAAAGTATTTACATGATGGTAATGTTGTCTACATTCAGCATAAGACACCAGGAAACTTGTAGAAGAGCTAGAGAGAACCAGAAGAAAGCCTAAGCTGGTTTAAATAAACACATTTTTGTACTACCTTTTCAATAAAATTTCTTGGATTTAAATGTAATTATGTGAAACATTGATTTAACTTTAATATGTATCTAACTGACTGGTTTGTAGATGTTACTTGAACAAAACACAGAATTTGTGGTTGTATTTTATCGGCAACAGTCTATAACAGACCTATAAATGAAGAAATTAAGAGAGAAAGAAAAAAGAAAGAAGGAAGATCACCTTTACAAAAAGAAGACAAGCGCTCCACCTTCTGGTAGACAGTTGCATAAATTAACAGGAAGCATTTTATATATATATAGTATATATATATATATATATATATATATATATATATGAAGACAGCAGAAAGAGTTATAGCCTATTGTTGCTTCTTAATGACAGTTTTCCATGAATGCTAATTGTTAGAGATATTTTGTCTGTTTGTTATACACAATGCTATGGCATTACATAGGCATTACATAGACTATTGAGCTGCTCTGTGTACACTCGAAGAAATATTAAGTACAGCAAAGTACAGAAAGGAGTGCATATGCATATAGTAGATATTAAGCTGCATTGAATGATGCAGTGCTGTTAGCTCATTTAAAACGGCAAATCATCTGTTCTTACAAAAGTGTGGTGTTCCGCAAGGCTCTCTATTAGGACTTCTATTTTTCACATCATAAATGCTAACACTGGGTACCATTATCGGTAAACCTGGCATCAATTTCCACCGCTACACTGATGACACACAATTATATATATTGACCAAACCAGATGATAAACTTTAACTTAATAAGACTGAGGACTGCATAAAAGACTGTATGTTGAATAACTTCCTCCTACTCAACTCAGACAAAACAGAGGCTCCTTTTCTTAGTCCAAAAGCTGCTAGAAACTAACTGTCCGATTTAACCCTTAAACTTAATAGTTTCTCAGTTGCATCAGATACATCTGTAAAAAACCCTGGTGTCACGATAGATCCTGATCTGTCCTTCGATGCACATATAACCAATATTACTAGAATAGCTTTTCCGCCATTTTGCCAAATTAAGAAATGCACTGTCTCTACAGGATGCAGAAAAGCTACCTCAAGGCTAGATTACTGCATGGCCCTGCTGTCTGGATATTCCAGTAAAAGCTTCAGTTAGACCAGAACACTGCAGCCTGACACTGAGTCCTTACAAGAACTAGAAAGTTTGACCATGTCAGCCCAGTTTTATCAAAACTGCACTGGTTACCAGTTAAATTCTGCATGGAGTATAGAATTCTTTTACTGACACATGAAACTCTAAATGGCCCCTCAGGATCTGAGTGAACTTCTCTCAAACTATGAACCATCACACCTACTTAGATCACAAGGTGTTGGCTTACTATTGATACCTAGAATTAATAAAATTACATCAGGGGGTAGAGCCTTCTCATACAAAGCCCCCCAGCTTTGGAATAATCTTCCAGTCAGTGTTCAGGACTCAGCCTCAGTCTTTAAGTCTAGGCTAGAAGCCTACTTGTTTAGTCAAGCCTTTAGTAATTAGTTTTTCCTTTTAGATGAAGGGTGCAAATCTGGGGGTTCATGGACATCGAGTATTATGGTATACTGGGAGTGTTGCTGCTGTTGTCCTGCTGCTCTCAGAAATAACTGTCTGTGTGTTTCTTTGCCGAGCAAACAACTGCCCATCCTGTTTAGTCTGATGCTGTTGCTTCATCTGCCTTTATTGGGTGACCATTGCTCTCCAGTCTTCTGGACCAGTCTGACCACCATGGGGCTTCCTGTTGTACATCGCTGTGCAAACCTCACCTGCATGAACTGACCCTCCTGATGATGCTGCTGCTGCACAGACCCAAACTATTTAATCACAGCCATTGCTTCTCCTGGTTTTCCCCTTTTCTGTATCTTATATCTATATTAATGGTCAAACCTTATCCTCTGCTCATATTGCTCTTGTGTTACTGTTTGCTATCCGGTATTGACCAGAGGAGGATGGGTTCCCCTTTTGAGTCTTGGTTCCTTTCAAGGTTTCTTCCTTACGCTCTTAGGGAGTTTTTCCTTGCCAGTGGTACCATTGGGTTGCTCATGGGGCTAGGACCCATATTTTGTGTTAAAAAAAAACACAGTATCAGCTTATTGTAGTCAACAAGAGGATGGTTTGTCTTCCAAAGCATTCTTGCATTATAAACTGAGGGTTGAAAAGGCTGAAAGTCAAAATGGAAAAGGCAAATAGCTCCCCCTCCTGACAACAACACTGCTCTGTATGATTCATATGAAACAGTTTTTGTACAGTGTAGCTGGGTTTCCTGTCACTGTGGGCTCCATGGCACAGTAGTAGAGTGCAGAGTCTGATACTGCAGCAGAGGAGATTATCAGATCCACTCTGTTTTCGTCCACTGTAGCATTCAGTCGTTGGAGCAGAGAACTCGCTCGCGTTACAGATTTTGTTGACGGATATATTATCAATAAATACTCTAGTCTGGATCCAGGATACTGACGATACCAAAACAGATAGTTTGCTTTCTCATACTTGCAGGAGAGATTAGCTCTCTCACCTTCAAGAGCATGAACCTGCATTTTGTCCTCTAGTGGTGCTATTGACTGTGAAACACAGCTCCCTGTAGAAAATATTTAATAAAAAAGCATAACATTTACATCAGCGTTCAGTGCTGTATAAAAGATGAATTTCCACAGAACGTCTACAGAACTTATAGCAGAATTTGTCACTGACATACACATTACCATAATATCAAAAACAGAAAAAACATGAGTGTAAAAAACGGAGTCAGCTACACATACCTAGCATGATCATAAACAGAGTGAGAGAGCACAGAGACATCATGGTGGTTCCAGTGTTCAGATAATGAGGAGAGATTTGGTGCTGCTGTTCAAGCATGTAAAGACTCCTCCTACATTTGTCAGTGGATCTGTTATAAGAACAGAGGAGTGTAGATCAGGAGAATAACACAGCAGCTTCTGTGATCCTGAGCCAAATAAACTTTACCATGAAAAGTTAAAGGGGCCTTTCGACTTCGAGTTCACGTTGGACGCTCACCCTGACCCTGACAGAGTTTCTCCCACTTTTCTCCTCCTCTCTCCTCGCATTTACCACGTTTATTACTGCTTTGGGCCATTACTTATATTTCGTTTCTATTATTACACATAAAATACCTTAAGTTGCAACTTTTTCTAAGGTGTAATTTATCTTCACTTAAAATTAAATTCATTTTCCAATTCAACTCGCTTTTCGTTTAAATTTATTTTAAAAAAAAATCTTAAATATTATAGCTCTGGCTTATTTATATTGGTTTAAAAATAAATAATTTGCAATTATAATGTACAGTTCATCTGTATTTCTTAAAAATGATTTATTTTCATCGTTAATATTTTTTCATATGGATTTATTTATAAATAGGATTTATTTTTATGACTGATATTTATTTTGTGTGCCTTTGTTACTTTTTTTTTTCTTTTCAAAACTGATGTTTTACAGCCAAGCAAGCGATTTAATGTAATGTTTTCTTTGTAGAACTTTGAGGTTCTGCTGTTTGGAATGCATATCATATCATCATTATGCAGTTTCACCCGTAGATCATTACATTAAAAATAAGCATATTTTAAATTCGCATTTCTTTGTAAACTTTTCATTGTAATATATTTGTCCCTGATTCTCAGACCAGCAGTCAGGTTGCCCTCTGACCTCCTGTGTCCTGACAGGCTTGTCACCAATTTAAAGGACCACTTCGTTAACGATCGTCAAATGTGTCTGGATCTGATAAGACTTTCAAATAATTGCACTGAGTCTTTTAAAAATACTGAGCGTCTAGAATTCATGTCTATTAACCTATTTATGTATTTAATTCTTCAGCTTTTTTGTTGTTGTTGATTTTGTAAATATTTTTTGTGTGATTAATGTTTTCTTTAAATTTTTAAGTTTCTTAAAAACCAGGGGCCTTATAAAATGTGCAGTTGCAGCTTTTTTGTTATTATTTAATGTGAGGATTTTCACATCAACAAAATACGCAGCGATTCAGCAGCATTGATTGACTTGTCCCATAAACAAAAACATTAAAAGCAAACAAACAGAAAATGAAGAACATCAACCTACACGCCTCTTCTCTAATGTCCTGATAACAAACAATTTATCCACTTCACTTCACTTAATATTACACTTTTGTGAACTCAAAATTTTAAGGTAATCTGGTTACTTATTTTCTGAGTTTAAAAGCTGCATTTTTACAGTAAACTTCAAATATTGAGTGAACAAAATGTAATACATTGTTCTATTAACTATTACATGTTCAGTAAACTTTAAACATTAAAAACAGGCATTTTATTTACTTCTATAAGTTAAAATGATTATTATTTTACAGTGCAGTAGATTTGTCGTTTTTACTGAGATTTCAGGCACGCACGCATTTTCTCTTGCGCGCGCACTCTCTCTCTCTCTCTCTCCCTCTCGCTCTCTCTAGCGTGCACTGTCTCCTTCTCTTGCGCGCTGAATCGGGGTAAATGTGTGGAGTTATAGGTTTATAAGCGTTATAAGGTTCGGGGCTGGTTAAAAAAATATTCGGGGCTACAGCCACGGAAGCCCAGACCCGGTGACGCTCCTGCTCAGAATATACTCAGATATGAAATAGACAGTAAAGAATAAGGGTCAATACACTAAATACATACGTCCTGCTAAGACTTTGTCCTTTAAACCATAACTGTATTTACATAGATATGATACTGAGAGTAATGAATAAGGCCAAATACACTAAACACCAGGGATGCATCAAAACCAGTACTGGCCCGATACTGTGCTCATTTACTTGTACTTGTACCAACATCCGATTCCACCTGACACCATGTGACGTAAGCCTAGTGTACAAACCACTCAATGTTTACCAAAAGAAAGAATGATGAGATTTATTATTATTTCGACCTCCGATTCCTTTGCCTTTTCTCATTTCCTGTGAAGAACATAAAATAACACATTTTCAGTGACACATTTATATTAAACATGTGGTGTTGGGGTAAAAACGCAGGGAATAAAAGTGTCGAGGTGCTGTGTCCCTTCACTCTGTTCGCCTCCTACATGGCCTGCTGTTAGTGTGTGTGTGTGTGTGGGTGTGTGTGAGAGAGAGAGAGAGAGAGTGGACAACATGGACAGGCTGCTGACTGGCTACAGCAGCTAAAGGAGAACCCTATGCTGGCCACTTGTGATATTTTAAACATCAGGTATTTTTACATAAATTGTTATGGCTGCATGTGGTGGGTCCACACATTGTTTGATTTTAGCCCATTTATACAGTCACAACCACTTCCACAGTACAGGTGGAGAAACGTAGGCTAGCAAAACAGGGGTGTCTCAGTGCTGAAATGTCCTGTAACGACTAATCATATCCCTTTAAACCATAACTGAGTTACACATATAGGATGCAGACAGTAATGAATACAGGGCCAATACACTAAATACATACATCCTGCTAAGACTAATCAATGCTAATGCAAAGATTGAAATTACACAAGCCCTCTTTTATCCAGTCATATCTTCATAAATTATAATTTCACACATACACAAATGATGCAGCTGTTGCTTATATATGCAGGCCATCAGAGAAGTTGTGTAAATCCATTTATATTTAATCTCATAATTTTTTCCAATGAACAGCAGTTTAAAGGACATAAAATCTTTAATATTTTTAACATACACAAACATGATGCAAATATGAGATAAAAATACATAAACATATCATCTGCAAAGGCTACATAACATTGTAAAGCCTTCTACTACTGTAAGTACTGAAACTGTGTATGGCAGATGTGTTGACCACCTCACTGAAGCCATTAGCAATCATGACATCTGCAGCTACACCTTCACCCAGATGATGACGGTCAGGGCTCATGATTTGCTGGGCTGATGACTGGCCTGTTAGTACATGGTCCACAAAATGATTAATAAAAAAAGCAAGAAGATTAAGCAGCTAGGTTCACATACTTTTGCAAACAAAGACATTTAACATTAGATTAGTAAGATCAATATATGAATGAAAAATCATATACTTTTTTCTGTTATTTGTTTTATTGGGTTCGATTTACTGGGTTTGATCATATTTTAGGTCCCATTTATGTAGAAATTCACAAAATGATAAAAGATTCACAAACGTTCGAGCAGCACTGTAACTTGCTTCAGACTGTGTAAGTAGTTCATTGTGTTTGTGTTCCTGTGTTTTGTCAGGCTGTGAATGGCAGAGTGAACAATACTAGTTTAGCTCTCTCTCTCTCTCTTTCTCCCTCTCTCTCTCAGGCGTTGTCCAGTCTGTTTGAATCTTGTCCTCCTTTAAAGGATGGTTGAATGAAGACAAGACAGAAGTGGCAGATGCTGGTGGAGAAAGGAGAGGAAAAGAGAGATGCAGTGAAAGTGAAATAGTGAGCTCATAAAGAACAGCTACAGTTCAGTCCATAGAAACATTTATTTCTTTTCTCATCATATCTGTGTCTCGCTGTAGTTTTGGAACTGGAATATTTTCTGTAGTTTGTTCAGGATTTATTTATTCATCCATTTGTGTTTAGATTTATTAACAGTCTGAAAAATGTTATATATTTTGTTTAAAAATGTGCAAGCTATGATTCTCTGCACTAAGATTTTAGTTATCAGTATTGGAGTCTCTATTTTAACCAGAAAACTTCAGAACAGGAGGAATTAGAGAGATCATTGGACTTTTATCCTGAAACATCCCTGGGCACAGATTCAGACTTTTAACCAGGTGTCATTACTGTGCACTGGCTTTAAACGCTTTGGATAAAGATCACTTGTAGCACGTGTTCATGTGTGCATGAGAAGAGTTTGCCTTCATAATGATCTTCTGATAACCAAGATTAGTTATTAACCCTCTGAGGTCAAAGGACATTTTTGCTTCTTGAATTCGCCTTTAAGGGAACTTGCATATAACATGATACCCATGTATTTCATATCAAAATACTTTACCTTCATCGCTACTTCTCAAAACCGCAGCAGCAACTTCAGCGGTTGTAAACTTTTTTCAAGCCATCTCACACGTGTCCTCTTCATAGCCTCATAAGTCTGGATGTCACATTTGAACTCAGCATAAGATGAAATCGGTTCAGAAAATGTTCGAACCATTTCTGTGCTGTATTATCGCAAAGATAGAGAAACATATATAGAGACATTGAATTTAACACGCGGGCGAGTTTGTGACCCAGAGGGTTAAAGTTTTACGAAGCTCAAGACTTCATAGTAATGTGATAACAGTAAGTATGATACAAGCTTTGATTAACTATGATGAATCAGCAGACTTTAAGCCTAGCTATCAAACGTCACATCACTGTTCGCTCGTTGCGGTTTGGTGACTTCAGCCTTCATTAAACGGGTCACTGCCCGCTCTGCCTCTCTCAACTGATACATCTACAGTCATGTTCAGCTGGCAGAGGACTGTAAAACTGCTCTACTGGGAGAGAAGAATGTTTAGATGGTGAAGAAGAGGTGAGATAGGGTCTCCTCTTGCACTGCACAGCTCAGCTGTGTCACATCAAAAATCTGTGCAAAACAGTAGTTGATAAAAGATAAATAAAAAATAACGTTTTAACAGAACACGTGGTGCAGTAGTAGTGCATTATGGGAAGCTGGAAAATATACATATACAGATGTGCGGGGTTCCACTCATTTCTGTCGGACGTTCAGTAGGTAAGACTTGCGCTGCTGCTCTCTGTAACTAACTGACCTTCACTTTAAGTCTGTTGGGTTCTCTGAACAATATCAGTGCAGAACCGAGCTGTGATGTTCAGCAGAACAGTGAGGACGGTTCTCTGAGAGTTCTGCTTCTCAGCTCAGTGGAGAAGAGAGATAAACTGCCGCAGTGTTTTAATTCTGCTCTTCTACAAACGGAGATTCATGTCTGTCGTCTGTGGGAAATGAATTAATCACTAAACTACACTCAACAGCGCGCGCAGATTAAAGCCTTCAAATTAAAGCGCGCGTCGTTTCCCGCGAAAATTTTTCTTACCAGGCTTCATTAAAATTCCTTTTCGAATTTTCCATTCCATCTTAAATGGTCAACAGTTACAGCTTCGCGTATCAGGCTTCTCAAATGAGTGTTGCGTTCCACCTTAAATGGTGCAGCAGTTACATTGTAGCACCTCAAGCTTCCTATGTGAAATTTTCCATTCCACCTTCAATTCTATCGCACATTTATCGGAGCCCGAGGCACCAGAATCTGCTGCACTATTTAAGGCGGAACGGAAATCTGGAAAAAGAAACCCAATTTAAGCTCTGCGCTTGTTTTTTCTTCTGATAATTTTGGCGCGATTTGCAACACTGAAGCGGAAAGCGGGAAAATCAGGCTGACTGCGCGCGCACAGATCAAGGCCTTATAACGCGCGCAGTCAGCCTGATTTTCCCGCTTTCCGCTTCAGTGTTGCAAAACGGTGAGCGCCGTTTAGTCGCTGTTTATTTTCCTACAGAAATCTGAGATCGGTCTCCGTTCGTAGAAGCGCTGAGGAAGAGCGAAGAATAAAGAGACTTAACGGTAGTTTAACTCTATCTCTCCTTCACTGAGCTAAAGGGTGGAACATCTTACAGGAAGTAAACACCTGTATCTCGCGAAAACGCTTTACTCTTCTTACGAGGCTTTAGTTTCATTCGTATTTGTTTTCTGTCCAACCTTAAATGATGAGCAGTTACGGCCTCGCGCCTCAAGCTTCGTACGTGAAATTTTCCATTCCATCTTAAATTCTGTTCCACCTTAAGTGGTGTCTGAGATGTTTACTTTCCCTAGGATGTTTCACCCACCAGAGCAGCTCTAAAGAACCCACCCAAAAATCACCCTGCCCTTTATTATTGTTTTTGTAATATTCTGTTTCATTTCCTCAGTTTTGTGTGTATTTTAGGGAGTAAATACCTGAATACTTCTCTGTGCTGTTAAGTTCAGTTACTGTAAAACAATCACAGTCATATACACATTATAACTATCACCTGAAACTTATGTGTGCAGTGATCACTCAGTGATTACAAAAAACAATTCTAATCTACTCTCTAATCTTAGAAGAAGAACTTCCACAAGCTGGAATGGGACAAATTTGTGTTTCCAGGATCATTCTGTCTTGACTTTTCTACACCAAACTGAAATGTATAGGGTGGTTAATCATTGGTGTTATATTGGCTACATGTGCATGCATGTGTTTGGAGCAGCAGTCTGTGCACTGATTTCTCACTGATAATCTGTGTTGTACACTAAATTGTTGTTGGGAGGTTAAACTATGCAATGCATACCCTAAACTGTGTTGGGAGTTCTGACTACTTTGTGTTCTGGATGATAAAGTGAATTTAGGATCATTCAATGTTACTTTTTCACATTCAACTGTGTACTGTGAGCTCTTGATGATTTATGTATTGTGAAATACTCTTATGTTCGGTTGGGTTTCTTTAATTAAATCGTATTAAATCTATTTGCAATGATTAATTTTCTCTTGCATATAATTTAAATTATTTGTATTTTTTTTAACAGTACTCATGGGGATATGTTGTATTTGTACTGTAGGCACTGGACATAACTATGGGGTGATTAGTTTTCCCACTATGTTGTGTGAAATTTCTTTAAAGTTACTGTTTGTAAATCACTTTACAGACGTGTGACTTCATGTTTGCACTCAATCAATGCTTTTAGCTGCAATTTATTCAACAATAATGATGTTCTACAGATGGATTTGTGTGTGCTTGTAACAACAGACTGGAATTTGTTTTTATGCTGCTTACACAAAGTAAGCTATGTTTTACTTTTTTGTCTTAAAATTGCCTAGTCACAAGGCTGTTTTGTTGAACCTAGTGTTTAATACTAAATACTAGATTCAGATGTTGTTTCAGGTTGGCCTAAGGTGTGAATTGTAGGAACTGGGCTAGCAGTCACTAGCCGATGAACTGAGGAGGGATATACAACAGATGTGAATGTGGTGGCTAGGTGGACATAGCAATCTAATTTTACTGATCAACACAGAGATGGGACCCATCAATTTATTATTTTTCATTTAGTACTTTTCTACTAATTACTGCATTTTTGCACTTCCAACGTGTGTTTTTCAATACCTATTTACATATCCCACAGATCCAGAGTACCCCATCGTCGTCGCAGGAACCGCTGGAACTGTCAATTTGCAGTCCAAAAGGCAGACCTTATCTCAGCATTAGCATGATTTCTTTTGCTGCACTTCATGCCTTCGACAGGGACTTGCAAGTCAGTGGCTCTACCCTCTGGCTTTAACCTCTCCCATTCTCTGAAACAGTTTTGCAATTTTAATGTTACTATTGCTAGAACCTTAGATAAGGGTGTGGAGTAACCCAGATTTATTTGAAGTCCACAGACCAGGGCAAGAGAGAGAAACGCTTGCAACCATGGATGCTTCAGTAAAAGGGAATTTTTTGGCTAAATATCAAACTACTTTTGGACTACATTCAATGATAAACAACAGAAAATAAAACAAAACAAAACAAAAATGATAATAATGAAAGTCAAAAGGACAAAATAGCTTGAGTAAAGTGATTTACAGCTAAATGGTGTGAGGCAGTGTGGTTCTTGGGAAGTCGCTCGACTTGAAAGAGTCTTTAGAGAGTTAACCTAAGTATGGACAGGAATAACTATATGGCTGGATGTACCTATTAAAATTTCACTTATTAAATAAATTGGTCTCAGGGCCCTGACTGCAAATTGGAACCAGCTTACGTGGGAGTCGGGGGGTGACTTCAGGAGGGGTCGTCTCAGTACCGGCTCGATCAAAGGCTGGAGCTCACGCGTTGACTCATCTCCTCGTTGTTCGTGGATGCTGCGTCTCCATGCGGGCACGCACCCTTCCATCAGTGATTGGGCGCAGGCGTCTCGTGGCCGTCTGAGGGTGGAGCTTGGGCAGCCTTTCAATGGTCAATCTGCTCACAGATTAGTGCATGGCTGTGGGTGCGATGCCGGGTCTCTGTGGCGTCAGAGCTGCTCCGCTGGCGAGGTTGCAATCAGGGTTCTGAGGCTGGTGATATTAATTTAACTAACTACCTCTCTTTAGCAGAATTGAAAGTTATGGATATATTCTCCCTGGCCAGACAAGAAATATCCACCTTCCTTCTCTGAGGGTGGTTTAAACTTAAGGTGTGTAGACGAACAGGCAAGTTACAAAACAAACAAAGGTTTCAGATCTGAAAATTTAGCATTCTAATACTTCTGACCTGTCTTTCTGACCAAGGCCGGCACAAACTTAGAAATTTAGCTATCCTCTTGTTGAGAACGCAGGACTCTGAACTAATAGGAACTGGCGTGCGCGTTTTGCCCGACTGTTGGCCCTTCCCTTTGGGGTGGAGCAAAGGTATTGATAGGTCTTTTCACCTAATGGGTAAGTGGCTATTATTAGTCTTAGATTCTGATTGGTGGTGCTTTCACTGTGAGAGCCTTCCCAGGGAAACTCCCTTCTTTGTTCCCTCTAGGTCTCAAAAGTTTTAATTAGATTAAACAAAACCATTTCAGATCATTCAATTTACTTCCTAAAATCCACAGCAGGCAAACAGAACATTCAGGTATCAGCGTGCAGTTTCTACCCACATTATCTGAGAACAACTATGGCAAAGGCAGAAACAATCCTATAGGTAATCCTCGGGGGTCTTTTCATTGCAGGAAATTTCAACACAGTAAAATCATTATTTCTAAAGAATAAAATCAAGTAAACGAGAAGAGTAAAATAGAAGGCTAAATAAAACAAGTGAAAAGAAAACCTAGGTGCAAACTTAGTGTTCTAAAATCACTACTTTAAATGGTTATATCAGTAACTTGCAGACAGTTATCCCACACGTTCCTAACGTCTGGTAAAAGAAAGGAAAATACACGCTTTAAGTAACTAAGCACACAAATACAAGCATCATCACTCGCAAATTAGATAAAGTTAATAGTCAAACATGCATATCAATGAGTTTTCTTGGGGTCCTTTGTGAGCAACAGTCCTTACGGTGGTGATGTGGTAATTCTCGTTTTCACCCCTTTGGGGGTTGCTTTGGGGCCATGCTTGAGATCCTCAGGGAATTTAGAAAGTTTAAATTTGCAGTCCAGATTGTTGTATCAGTTCCGTCCTTGGTACGTCTAGTGTAGTTAAAAAGAGTTCTAATGAATTGTTGCAGTTTGGAGTGGATATATACCTTAGAGATGTACTTTCTGTTACTTAAAGATAAAGTTGTCCACAGGACTTTGGAGAGCCATGTGGCCAAATTCCAGGGAGGTGTTCTGTTGCCCCCTCGGTCGAGGGAGAGGGGTGCTGGTTCTTGATTCAGCCGTAAATTTGACTGAGTTTGGGGTTGGGAGTGTTAAGTCGACAGATTTACACTTTCAACTCCAGACTTGCTGAAGCCAAAAGGCCCTTAACTTTTGGATTGTTAATAAGTTACGTAAACACTCAGCCTTGAAGTAAAGTTTCAGCCAGTGTTCACTACAGATTTATGGAAGACAAGCATCAAGACTTCTCTCCGTCCTGGCACCCAGATGGTGGAATGAGCTTCCACTGGTGGTTGAAGTATATTTAAAAGGAACATTTTTATAGAAGAAGGTAAAAACACTCTTTCAGCATGAATTTGGGGCCTGGAGCTCTCTGTGTGCTCTGTTTGTGCAGGGGTTAGGAATGTGAATTGGGGGGCCCCTTGGTCCAAAGCCCCATAGGAAGTAAGCCTCTCACTTTCTCCCTTCTTCTCTTAGTTCCAAATAGATGAGATCATTTTAAAAAGGACCATATGTTCTGTCTTCGGTTTCAACAACAAGTCCACTATATAAACAGCTGGAATATTCTGTTCGAGAGGGGACATTTAGAATTGGCACGGATCCTCTCTCAGGTACTTTATAGTGCTTGATATGATACTGTTTTACTTTGTAATAAACATTTTACTAGCAACACAGTGTTAAAGGAGTTGTCCTTCACATCATCTTCACACCATCGCTACTTAATAAACAACATGGTCCACACAGCAGGCTCCCTCGTGGTCTTCAAGCATGAAGCAAAGACCGATTAATTATGAAGCAGTTAAACTAACACTAATGTAAGGACTTGAAATGCATTGTTTTGCATTTATGCCATGTGTAATTTTGTATCTTTCTTTCTAGGTACTGGCACTGGCTTTTCTTTTTGGCAGTGTCTGAGCTCAAGGGTAGTATTAGAGCATGTCAGTGTGGCATAATTTTCCTCTGATTGGGCAAGATATCATCTCCCTGTGTTTTATGTGGACATCTGTCCGAGTAAGTCTTTCTTCAATAAGAAGCACCACCTCAATATCCACAGAGTGTCTTCAGCATCTGACTTTCTTCATTTGCCTAATTTTCTTGCTTTTCTCTGTCCACCTTGCTGGGTTCACCTTGGACCCAGTGCCTCAGGTTGAGGTTTCCCCTTGGGGCTCCTGCAAGTGGAAGAAGTCCAGAAAAGTGGTGACCTGTAATGAGACCCTGTTGAACACAGCTATCGACAAACACTGGGTTTGATTTCATTAAGCTTTGTGTGCAAATGAGCAGATGATAGGGTGAAAAGATTTGACATGAAATTATTGCCATTGTTGTGTGCATGTGTATAAATTACGATGAATGTTGGTGAATCCAAATTTAAAAATTTTTAAAGTAACATGGAATTGTTCTGAACTAGGTTTCTCCTGGCTTTGACTTGCGGACATCTGTGCCTGGCTGGACTGACCAGAGGATGAAGTGCAAGTCAGTGATCAGAGAAAATGTGAGCCAGCATGGTAGGACCCCATATTTGCCTCTTACTACTGCTTTTTGTTTGACTCTTTGCATTGTGTTTATTTTGTGTGTATTTAAATTTTTCTGTGGCTTTTTCTGCAGCTTTGTTTCCATTTGTATCCATCCAGTACACAAAACATTGCGAAATGCATTATCTGTTATCTGTTATTTTATTTTTTTTTCATTAACCTCTGTTTTCTTTGTTTCTGCGACATGGAGTGGTTTCAAAAGAAGAACTCGATCAATCCAGATTTGTAAACCAGATTTGGAATATCTGGGTGTGCATCTGTTTCTGGGGCCTAGCCTGGGTGTGTGTTTATATTTTTTTATTATTTATTTATTTATTTTTTTTAATAGTTTCTTTTCTTTGAATGCTCTCACTTTATGGTCAGTCAAAGTAATAACTCACTCTGCCAAGCTCTGCCTTATTTTCCCAGCCCTCCAATCACTCCTTAACAACCACTGCTATCCGCCATTTTCTCCAAACCTCAGTTCATTATCAGTGTTTGTCCCATCTTCAGCTACGTTGAGGATACTAAGGTCCTCTCTAGTTTTTTGGAGATTCTCTTGTGCAAATAATTTCCCTGCTGACTAGCATTGTTATGTTATGTAATGTAATTTAGTTGTGGCTTTGGTAAGCAAATGTATGTTTTATATTTAAGTGTGCTGTTGATTGGGGTGCATGTAAATCCATCATTCTGCTTGATGTCAGATTATTCTTGCTATTGTTTTGTATCAGGGTACAACTATTGGAAAAGGTATAATGATGACTGCACTTCCATCAGTAGTTGGTTATAGTATGAAGTTCCAACATTGCAGTACATAGTGTGTTTGGAATTTCCTTCTACCAAGTTGTCGAACCCACTTTTTCCACACAGGTATACCTGAAAATTTATTTTTGCCTATGCCAGTGGTATGCTGCACTGATGTTGTATTCTCTACACTGTATTTGAATGATCAGTGATCCACGTTCTCCAAACTTCGTGTAAGGAGAGTAACTTCAGTGTTTTCTCTACACTAAGCCGTTGGGAGGTCAAATTGTGCAAGCCGTTCTCTACCCTAAACTGCTGGGAGGTCAAACGGTAATGTGTCCTTTACACTGAACTCTGTTGTTGGAAGGTTAAACTGCACAAGCTGCTCTCTAAACTGTGTATAGATATTCAAACTGCAGTGCATTCTCTACACTAAACTGTTGTTGGGAGGTCAAAAACTGAAGGATGTTCTCTACACTAAACTGTGTATGTGTATTCAGAATATGTAAGTTATTCTCTAAACTAAATTGCGTATGGGTATTCAAACTGTGATGCATTCTATACCCTAACCTGTTGCTGGGAGGTCAAAATGTGCAAGGCCTTTTCTAAACTGTGTATGTGTGCTGAGACTGTACAGGCTGTTCTTTAAACTGCGTAGGGGTATTTAACTTCAATGTGTTCTCTACCTTAAACTGTTGGGAGGTCAAACTATGCAACATTTGGTGTGAGCCCAAACTACAGTGTGTTGTCTGCACTAAACTGTATGGACAATCAAGCTGTGCAATGCGTTCTATCTGCTAAACTGTGTTTGGAAGTCAGTCAGTGCAATGTGTTCTCTGCATGAAACTGAAAACAAATCAAACTGTGCAATGTGTTCTTTACACTAAACTGCTGGGAGGTCAAACTGCCAAGGTGCTCTCTAAATTAAACTGTATATAGACATTCAAACTGCAATGCATAACTATGTTTAGGATCACTCAGTGTGCTTCTTCATTTGCATTCATCTATATACTGTTATTGATTTAAATGTATTTGATGTTTAAATGTGGGACTCACTTCATTTGTAGTCTTTCTATTGAATCGCATTCTCTCTTGCATAATATCTTTATCTTAAGTTTTCTTCATTACTGCACTTGTAAATGTGGTATGCTGTTCATCCAGCAGGCAGGTCGGGTAATTTTATTTATTATTTTTTTTCCCTCACTGTGCTGTGTCTTTAGCATGTTATACTGGAGGTGTTCTTTTAAACTGCACATACGAGACATTTAATGGCATTCATAATAATACTTTATGAATGGCTTTAGCTGTATTTTATTCAACAGTTTCTGCAGCTGAATTTAAACTGACCTGTTATTTGTACATCCAGAATGAGAAGGCTGAATGACCTCTTGGAGCGTGTCAATGAGGCAATGAGTTTTCCTCTGATTGGCTATAATAAAATCTCCATGTGTTTTGTGTAGATTCAGGTGAGTTTTTCTTCAGTAAGGAACACCATCTTGATATCCACAGTTTCTTTATCGCTGCTATTTATTTGCCTAATTTACCTCCTTTTCTCTGTCTACCCTGCTGGATTCACCTTGGATTCAGTGCCACAGGTTGAGGAGTCTCCCCTGTGGTCCTGCAAGTGGAAGTCCAGAAAAGTGATGTCCTGTGTGTTTGTCTGTGTGAGACTAATTGACTGGTATTGTAATTGCTGTCTGTGTTTTTATTAGGGATAAAAAGAATCTTCAATTGCCAAGTGCCAAACTGTGGCAAAAAATACTACCATGCTTTCCACAAAGTAGAAGTAAGGATGTGTTTATTATAGTGACATAACTAAGACATAATACATTTCTAAATTACTGTAAATATAATTTACATTTTTTTATGAGTATTAGAGTTCCCACTTACTTCATCTGCTGACCAAGAAAAGGCTCCATCTTCTTAAGCTGCTCTCTCACCTTGCGTGAATCATTACTTAGTTCACACTCTGACAAAGGAATGGCTCCTTCCACTCCACCTAGTCCTTCCTCTCCACCTGGTCCTTCAGCTGAGGTTTCTTCATCATGGCTGTCTCAAACACCTGAGCCAGCCAAAAAACTTGAAAAGGAATTGCTTGAGCCAAACTCCATCAAAACCAACTGTACTGTCTGTGGGCATAAAAAGAAAACAGTTGCTGAGCTGGAAAAAGAAATAATTGTCCTCCAATTGCAGCTGGGGCCAGAAACCAGGGGTTGAGTGCCCTTTCCCCAGAACTGCCAGGCAAAGGCAGAAAGATTAAAAGTCCAGGAAGAACGTGTCGTAATTGACAAACGAAAAAAGCAGTGATAGAAGTTCAGCTGCTCTTTTACTGTGGTGGAGTCCCCCAAATACAGTATGTAACATTATTTTGTATAATACACATTTATCTTGTATACACTTCATTTACATTATATGTTGATGTACTTAAACTACATTTTACAGAGCGGAAGCTGACTGATTATTTGGAATTTCTTGTGGGGGAAATCCACCCGCCAAAAAAAGGAAAAGGGGGTAATTGCAATTGACCAGATTCACAGGTTTCTCATTTTTACTGGGGAAGGGAATCTGCTAAAGGGTAACTATGCCTTCTTGAAGAAACATGCGTCAATCAGAGTAAGAAGTCTTTGTTGTGACATGGACTTTTCGAGCCATATTATTCACTGATGCTTTCTTACACCTCAGTGATCGTGCTCTGGCTAGTAAGATCTTTTACAGCAATGCTGAAGAAAAAATCATGCAATTTCACAATATATTTCGATTTTGGACTCCACGTTATGTAGCTGTGGGAATGGGACGCCAAATAGGAGCAATGACAAACATGCCTGTTCCTGTTGACCTCTGCCTCCTCCATCTCATTGACTGTGTTGACTGAAGTAAGTTCTTTTAATATAATCAGTCTATTTTACTTTCAAATTACAGCTAAGTTTGTGCTAATGTGTGTTTTTTATTTTTTTTTATTTATTTATTTTTTTCCCCACGAAGGTTGAAAAACATAAATCAGCAGGCACTTATGATCTTGCCCAAATCTGCCTGACATATGAGGAACATGGGTGGATGACCACATTCCTGGACATCAAGTAAGGTCTCCTGTGTGGTCTTTTACCCAGTTTCTTTTTTTAGTTTATCAGGGGAGCAATGTAGAAAACTACTGGAATATTTCCAGATGGAGTGGACAATATTTGGGGGGAAATACACCTCTTGCCAAATATGAACCTCCGTATGCCATTCCACATGAGCTTTGAAACTTGTTTCTTCTTGCAGTCCTCGCTATGAGAGGGACTTTGTTATCTAAGATCTATGTTCTTGTGTACTTAAAGACAAAAGGCATCAGCCCCCAGGAGAGGAGCAAGGTCCAAAGATCATATGCCACTCTGAGGCAGTGTCAGTACAATTTTACATTCCATTTAACACTGTCTCAGAGGCAGCTGCTGTGAGAGTAATCCAAAGGTCTGCAGTTGGACTTTTCGCTGTATCCCCTGCCATTGGCTTTGCTACGTCACCGGCTGATGACATCAAGGGCAACTCCAGATCCTGCAGAAAAACAAAATCGAGGCTGTGTTATGATTCCCTAGAAGAATCCTCCTCAGATTCCTCCTCAGAATCCATAGAATCAAAAGTGAAAGAGTCTGAAAATGATTCTTTAAAGGTTTCAGAACCCAAAGATCATCATTCAGTTTCACTGTCTGGGTTCTAGTTCCTCTGAAGATCATCATGCTCACAGGAGCTCCCATGTACCCCAGTTGATCAGCATCTCTCCCTGATGTTAAATAGCTTTTTTCAGTTTCATTAAAAACATATTATATGGCCCTTGTGTTAATGTTTCTTTTTCTCTGTGACAGGAAGAAAAAAACTACACCACTGGGGTCAATAGCAAATGAATGAATGAATGAATATGCCCAGGTGAATGTGGATTTCTGCAAATCTTCTGAAATCACAAGACTGAGCTCTGCACATATCACGTTACATCGGGTCGACAAACAACAAGCGTTTTACTGGTTCTTACCATAAGACTCCTCCTCTGACAAAGAAATTCAAGGCATGTGTGAAGACACTGATATAAAAAGCCTTACATTTTGAATATTTGAGAAGTCTTTGGTTGTCTGTGAATATATTTGTTTTGATGTAAACAGATTTTCTGATTGCTGCATTTGTTGTTCATATCTTTTTTTTTGAAAATTGACATTTAAAGATCCATTCACTCTTATTTTCGTATGTAAAAAGTAGAAACTGCTTTATTTGTTTATCATATCTGTAATGGACAATTTTAAAATTAAGGTTAGTTCTTTTTTTTTTATTTGAATATTTAAACAGACAAATTACCAAAAATGTTGAATTCAAAACTAATCAGTTAGTGCTTGTGATGTAAAGGTCTTCTAATTTGTTTTTAGTATATTTTACTATGGTTTTTAACTGTTTATCGTTATTTTACTTTTCATTTTAAAATATTTAACTCTAACACAGTGAAAGTAAGAAACAAAAGTTGAGCTTGTTAAATGTAAATGTTGTAGTTTGTTTTTAATAAATGTTATATTCTGAGGCTACAGCATTGTCATTGTCTTTGAATGGGAGGAGAACTAATGTCACATTGTAATGCAATGTAAATGTGCAGACTTTACCTTATCACTCATTACACTGATAAAAAGTCTACAAGCATTTCAGGGTTTGCAACAAAGATTTAGGGTCTGAGTTACTGGCACTATTATATGAACGCCAGAAGCCCTTCCTTTTGGGAGGATGTATGGACATAGGATCTGGACAGGTGTGCTTGGCTTGGGACCCTGAAAGTGATCGCGGAGTTAAATTTGCATTCTGCCCTAATTTTCTCTAGGGTTAGGAGCCAGTAGTACCAAGGCGTCTTAGTAGCATCAGACCGGTTCAATCCCATTTAACAAATGGGCTAGGTGGGTGGGAACACTGAGCCCTCATATGGCACTTATACTGGGGCTTATGGTGGACTGCCAACATAGGGGTCCAAACATGCCCCTCTTTCGTGCTCCACAGTGTGTAGCCTGTGGTGGGCCACATTTATAGATCACATTTTTAGCCCATTGCTGGGATGGCACTCCAACATCGAGGCCCATACGTGCCCACCATTTCATGTTATATGTGGGCAACCCAAACTTAGTGCCTTTAAATGGGGCTGGGTGGATTTGTGTGGGTTTTCCACAGCTGGGCCATTAACAGTATGCCAATGTGTATACATTACCTCAATGTTATGATGTTAAAATGTAATATGTTCTAAAATATTTTGCTTAAGTATAAACCTGACTAAAAATACAGACACAGATTCATTATTTTATTTATTTTCCATAATGGCAGACAATGTTTTATTTTGTAGTCACAGTGTTTTACAAGGAAATTATACTGATATACCAATAATCAGGACACTTAGAACGGATGTCATAGCAACGTTCAACTGACTTTATTATACCAACATTGTTAGACCAAGTTGACACACTAATGCCATAGAATAATGAAAGTAATACCCAAATGGAAGACAGACTGACAACCTGTCATAAGAACTTGAGCCTGTGTCATATTATTTGTGGGCCAGCCCAGTGGTGTACTGCCCAAACAGAAACCCTTTGGGGCCCACTGTGGGTTCAGTGATGTAGGCAAATACAGAATTATCTATTGGCTAGGCTGAACCCACACAGCCCACAGAGAGCCCTCAGTGGCTCACATGGGCATGTTTGCACAGATGCTACTGTCTTTTTAACCATCTAAATTTTGTCATCTATAATTTTATCATTTGGCCAAAATGCTTTCAAGTGTGAGTTTAATGATGGCCGTGTGTTTAATGGTGTAATGAAGCGCTGCACAGACTGTTTTTAATGTTGCAGAAGTACACTGAGGCTAGCAGCCTTAGGCTAACATTAGCTTCGCTATCCTCAGTGTATGTCTGGGACATTGCATCATTAAAGACACAGTCATTAATCCTGAATGCATAATGGCTAAATGATAAATTATTATAGATAATGTATTTTTGATGGTAGCTCAACTTCTTATATTGCGGCTCACAAAGCAGAAAGAGGGAGCCCCTCCACTTTCATGTTTGACAGTGGTATTAGAGCATGGTGTGGGTAGTTCTGGATTTAGATTATACCTGTACTGTGTCATGGAAAAACATTATAAGTTTGGCATTGGTCATGTGGGTCATGAATACAGAATGGTAGCTCATTACCTGTTAACAGATTCAAAAATTGTTTCCACGTCCAAAATTATAAAAAGAATACATCTACATTTCCACATGTATATGAGTACTAAACTAATTTAGCTGTGTTTTGTACTATGAAGCCTGTTAAATTGTTGTCTGTATTTGTTGTCAGATAGAAATATGGGGACAAAGAGGAGAGAAACATCATAATTTGTTTCAGCTGTTGAAGCTTTCACAAAAATGATAGCTACCAACATGTCTAAGGATTTCCAGATACATCTACAGATGCAAAAATCCCAACATGAGCATGAGGTAAAGCCATTTAGCATGTTGAATCAGGCAGTTACAGCACAAGGTGCTCCTCAACAAAGTCTACTTCTTCCTCCTCATTTCATGCTTACCAATCGTGCCCCCTCCCATATCACCTTCCCAACTGCTACATCGACCACAAACATATACTGAGATTCAGCATCAGCCCTATTATGTAGAGGAATTCATGCCAAACTGAAATTTAATCACTAGAGTGGAAAAATGTGAAATGCAAAGCACATTCCTTTTCCATACTGACATGCAGAATATGTGCCAAAGCAAAAAACAAACCCTCTATAATGCTGATTTCATGTCACTTGACCTCTTTACTGAAAAACAATACATAAGGCTTTGAATTTTAAACACAAAATGCTGAATGTGTCAGAATTGAACACAATTGACTGTGAAATGTAATAAATGCACAGCTTTTACTTTTAATTTTGGTACGTTTTGATGGCTAAAATTAAAACAGTATTTTGGCATCAATGACTCTGTAAGAGTTTCTCAACTCCAAAATTCCTGTAAAATGTAAATAAATATAAATAAAAACAGAATGCAATGATTTGCTAATCCCATAGATCCATATTTTATTCACATTGGAACATAGAACACATACCAGATGTTGAAAGTGAGAAATGTTACCATTTCATCAAAATATTAACTCATTTAGAACCTGATGGCAGCAACACATCTCAAAAAAGTTGGGACAGGGCCACATCTACCATTGTGTAACATCCCCTCTTCTTTTAACAACAGTCTGTCAACGTCTGTGAAGTGAGGAGGCCATGTGCTGGAACTTTTTAGCCTTCCCTGAAAGAGACGTTGTCTGTATGAAAGCATATGTTGTTCTAAAACCTCTATATACTGTACAGCATTGATAGTGCCTTTCCAGATGTGTAAGCTGCCCATGGCATAGGCACTAATGCAACCCCATACCATCAGAGATGCAGGCTTTTTAACTGTGCACTGATAATAAGATGGATGGTCCATCTCCTCTTGAGTCCGCAGGACACGGCGTCCGTGGTTTCCAAAAAGAATTTCACATTTTGATTCATCTGACCACAGAACAGTTTTTCATTTTACCTTAGTCCATTTTAAATTAGCTTTGTCCCAGAGAAGACGGTGGTGGATCTTGTTGACCTATGGCTTCTTCTTTGTTTTCTGGAAGTGCTCCCGAGCCCATGCAGTGATTTCCAGTACAGAATCATGCCTGTTTTTAATGCAGTGCCGTCTGAGGGCCCGAAGATCACGAGCATCCAATATTGACTGTTGGCCTTGTCCCTTGCGTACAGGGATTTCTCCAGATTCTCTGATTCTTTTGATGAAATTATGTATTGTAGATGGTGGGATATCCGAAGTCTTCGCAATTTTACGCTGAGAAAAATTTTAATGAAATTGTTTCACAATTTTTAGGCGTAGTTTTTCACAGATTGGTGAAATGGTAAAATGTCTCACTTTCAGCATCTGATACATGTTCTATTGTGAATTAAAAAATATGGGTCTATGAGATTTGCAAAACATTGAGTCTGTTTTATTTACATTTATTTACATTATACACAGGATTCCAACTTTTTTTGGAATTGGGGTTTAAATAATTTTTTGATTAATGATTAATGATTTTTTGAAATGCTACTGAGTTCTGACTGCCAAACAGTTTTTGCACAGTGTAGCTGGGTTTCCTGTCACTGTGGGCCTCAGTGCACAGTAGTAGAGTGCAGAGTCTGATGCTGCAACAGAGGAGATCAACAGATCCACCTGGTTTTTCTCTTCATTTACAATTGCAGACACTCCAACAACTGGAGGAACAGCATTTTGTGTAAAGTTAGTTTCACTGACCGAGATCAGAAACTCAGGTCTGGATCTGGAATACTGACGATACCACAGCAGATAGTCATTTCCAGCAGATCCAGTGTAACTGCAGGACAGAGTAACAGAATCTCCCTGTAGGACATTAACAGTGGAAGAACTTGGTTCTATTCCCTCACCAGAACAGTAACCTGCTGAACAGAATATATTTTAAAGTTATAAATGAAATTGTTAAAGTTTAAGACTTTGATAAACTGGATAATTCCTCTATGGTGTGTTTAGGTGATGCAAAATAAATTTTTGTTTGAAAAATAATTGCTTTAATTGTATGTATCATATCTTACCTAAAATGAGGAATAGAAGCCACCATCCACCAAGACATGCCATGACTGAACAGTGTCTCTTATAGCTCAGTTTTTGCTGTAGAGTGTCTGAAACTTTACTTTAGAACAGCCCAGTGACACATGACACGTCAGTTCTTAATCAATTTCTAGAAGAAATCTGCCCCCTGCTGAAAGATTACTATAATGATGTCTGTATGTATATAGAAGAAACTCTGCTACACCTTAAAGCATTACATTATTCAGTTCTGGGTAATTCTGACCTGCCACACTCAAACAGAAGTAAAAGTAGTCATCTAAATAATTACTTGAGTAAGAGTAAGTTTGTAGAGAAAAGACTACTTAAGTAGGTAATCACTTTAAAGCCAGGTAAGCCTGTGCACTAAATCACCCATGGGTGTGAAAGTGTGACTAATGGACAACAAAAACACCAACGAGGATGAAGAATGATTAAAAATATGACTTTAAATTTAGTATTTTTCCAGATATACTGTGATGACTCCAGAAAAGAGGCAGGACAAAGACGCAATGCTCTTTATTGGCTTAACTCACACTTACAGCATTGGATTAAGTAAAGGGTGGTTGGCCAGAGGAACAGAACTCATATTTCACATACATAAAAATGTAAACAAAACCAACCAAACTAGCTGGCTAGTTCTAGTATGACACATACAATTTAACTAACATGAAATACCAAAGAGAAGGCTGCCAAAACACTCAAGTAAGAGTATAATGTGTAATTTATGAAAATGAAAGTGTGAGTTAAATCATTTAATAACAATTTTATCCCTCAGGCTCTGATCATATTTGGTAACAAGTAATTATAATGTAAGTGTTACTAAGTTCAACATGGGTTTTAACACAATTTAACACAATTGTTTTAACACTGAGCTTAGTAGTCACTAAATATTTACACAGTTGTTGAGAAATCCAATGGAAACCACACAGAAAGCACAAAGAAAACTAAAAACACATTTTTAATTAAATACACTTAAAGCACTAAACACTATATGTTTTGATTGTACAGATATAATTATCATCATACAGCACTAATGTTGTTTTTGTGTTGGTTGACCAGAAAAAGCTGCGTATATGGGTGTCACCAGGAAAAATAGAAGAATAATCAGGCAATGGCTTTAGGTATTCAGTTCAACTTTTTCACATTAATGTTTTCTATACTGGATATTTGTTCCATGGACAAAGACAGCGCAAGCTGGCATGCATTTCAATGGTAATGGGTTAATAGATTAGTTCTGAACATGTCATTATCAGGTTAAAGTGATGTACACATTTTTAGTTACTAGTTGAGACATGACTCAAGAATTTGTGTGACCTTACAAAGAGACACAAACTTAAGTATAAAATTGCACAAAACCGAATCAACCCAGTCCTGCTTATAGTGAACAGCAGGACATGTAGCTGTTTACACCTGGAATTTCCATTCACCCTCAAACAGTTCACATGGTGTTTGTTATCAGAAAAAAATGCACTAAAACTCTTTTAAAAGGTTTAAACTGTATTCTGTTTGCCACATGTGCATTGACTTTTTTTTTTTATTTTACACCTCAGTAATTTAACCTCGGTCATTTCAGACAGACAGTAATAACAGATAATGCATTGTTGTTTGGATGGTACTTTGATCTCCTTGTGTTCAAAGCAAACAGAAGGTGTGTGACTTTTTGTAAAGCATCTCAGAGACTTTGTATCACTGGGTACAGTCTTAGTTCTGTAACAGTGAGCTCAGTGCCTGATCTGGATGTAAATGATCTAAATCAACTGTCTGGTATATGCCGACCACTGGATGAACGGGCATTTTTAAACAGTATAAACTGTGTTTTTTTTCTGTTAGGATACTGTCTGTACCAGTACAGCCAAACATAATCATTGTTTGTTTTCATAAGAGCATTTCAGTGTAACAGATTCTCCCTCTTTTCCAAAAATATATGTCTCCTGATCATTTGGTCCAATTTGATCAGCACCAAACACACCTGAAAGAAAAGTAGAAAAGAAAAAGAGCATTTAAAATTGTAGTGCAATGCCATTAACTAAATATTTCTGAGCACATCCTCACAGTAAATACCTGATGTGATGATGAGAATGATGAGGAGGTTTCTCTTCATTGTGAATATGATCAGATGGAGTCAGTAGTGTGTTTAAGCTCTCAGTGCTCTAATGCTGATCTGTGTGTTAGTGTGAATCTCTCTGAAGTGAGAGCAGTTATGAGAGACTACAACAGGAAACTGCTGCTCTGGGGAGCTGCTCCACTGTGCTTTCTGTCTTTGTGGAAGGTTGAAGTGGAAATAGAAGCACAACCACCAGCAAAAGCCTACAAAATTAATCAAGAATAGTTAAATAAACGCATAACAATAAAAATAATTAAAATTAGTATTAATGCATGCAGAAATGCAGCTTTTTAATAAATCTTGTTTTAACTGGGTTATTTTGTAACAGATGTAGCCACACAGGAAAATCTCCAGTCTTGAATGAACTCTTACAGTGTTCATTTGTGTTCAGTTGTACTTTGGTGTTAATCAGACACTGGGGATTTTGCTATTTGAGTTCTAGTGCTTCTTTTTCATTTTTTAACATGTTCACACATAAAAGACGTTATTGAGAAACATTAACCCCTTAAAAACCCAGGCTTATTACATACTAAAGCTTAATATTCAGTAATTACAGGGACTTCAATGCAAACTGGTCGAGGTATTCTAGAAGAGGACACACTCAACAGCGCCACCATTCCTATAGGAATTAGGTATACACAGTTCTTTCTTTAGAAGATTTTTGTTACATATTATCAAGGCCTCTTTAGAGTCTTTGGTGTGAGATACACTAAAACAGTTGTAACTTCACTACAATCTGTGAAACTAGAGCAAGAGAACAGGACATAAAACATAATTTTCTAATCTGAATATTATTAATGAAGCCAACCACACCAATAATGATAGCAAAAAAAAAGAAACTGGAAGAGTAGAGATTGTGAATTTAAAGCAGTTAGATAGATGTTGATTGAAAAATTAATTAGGTTCATAAAGTAATTCCAGGGGGTTGGTAGGGTGTTACAAGGCTATTTTATCCTATGTATTTGCTAAGGTGTTGCTAGGCCATTGCTTTAGTATGCTAAGTGGTTGCTAAGGTGTTGCTAGGCCATTGCTGTGTTATCCTAAGTGGCTGTTAAGGTATTGCTGGGCCATTGCTTTCGTATCCCAAGTGGTTGCTAAGGTGTTTTAGGCCATTGCTGTTTCATCCTAAGTGATTGCTAAGGTGTTGCTAGGCCATTACTTTAGTATCCCAAGTGGTTGCTAAGGTGTTGTTAGGCCATTGCTGTGTTATCCTAAGTGATTGCTAAGGTGTTGCTAGGCCATTACTTTAGTATTCCAAGTGGTTGCTAAGCTGTTGCTAGGCCGTTGCTGCAGCATCCTACAGTATGCTACAGTGCGTCTAGGTGGTACCTGTGGTTTCACAGGTGGGATAGGCTGTTGGTATGTTCTCTCAGGTGTTTGTTAAGGTGTTACAAGGCCATTGCTATGTTATCTCTGAAGATTGCTGGGGCATGCTAGGTACGTAATAGCTGTTTAATTTTAGAATTATATACCCTTTTTATGATGGATGCCCTAAAGATGCTGTGAGACAGATGTGCTATAATATTATGTCAGATAAAGTGGATGATGTGTGTGACTACACTTTTTGGTTACCTGGATAGTAGTGATGATGCAGAACTTCAAAATGTAGATCTTTAATAATCTTTGTTTAGCGATGCATTTTCATAGTCAGTTAACTGAATAGATCGCCAAATTCAGTTCCATCTTAAGTAAAATAGGTCAAAATGAATCTGATTCAGGACTGAGGACTGAGTTATTTCATTTACAGCTGTTTATAACTTATAGGAATCAGTTAAACTATTCAGTTATATCTGTCTCTGTTCAGCATTTAAAACCATAGCCCAAAAATGAATGTGTATTTGTCTGTTTTTTAAACATAATTTGTTTGAGTCTTTCAATGAAAAGGGGTGACATCACAAAAATTGTAGAGGGAAGTGTGGCTAACTTCAGCCCTTGGCTAAGATTACCTGGGTATGGCATCCTTTTTTTATAGCCAAATATCATGTCAGTCATTAATTTATTGCATTTTCCCCCTAGTTTTATGATAAAAAAAAAACAAACCTTTGTTTAAAACAGTGATGAACAATAACAGTCAGTGATGAAGACTGATACTGAACAGTAACAGAGTAACATAATTCATAAAAATGTAACAGGACAACACAAATCACATTTTTCTTTTAAAATCTTTGGGGAATGAGGGATTAAATAATACTAAAAAGCTTATGTTTGTACTAATATCACAGCACAGTATTACACTACAGAGACATGCAAAATACTTTTTTTTTTAAAAATATTAATGTCTGTCCAGTGTAAATAAGGACTGAAACCTAAAAATGGTGTTGCCACCTTGTGGTACTTTATGTCACACTGCATGTATAAATTGCTTCATAGACAAGGGTGTCTTTAGATTTTTCTTCTTCTTTTATAATGTATTGAAGAGTTCAATTATAGTTGACACACAGTCTATAGACTATGTGTAACCTGAGTTGAACTGTCACATTTACACAGGTTTTTGTACAGTGTAGCTGGGTTTCCTGTCACTGTGGGCTGCAGGGCACAGTAGTAGAGTGCAGAGTCTGATACTGCAGCAGAGTAGATCAACAGATCCACACGCTTTTTGTCTTTATCCACTTCAGCAGACATACGAGGAGGAAGAGGATCAGTCTTAGCTCCCTGAGGATAAATGTACAGGAGAAACTCTGGCCTGGATCTGGGAAACTGACGATACCACTGAAGAGCATAATTAGTATCACTGGTACTGTAGTTGCAGGAGAGAGTAACATTATCACCCTCTGAAACATGCATTTTTCCTTCCAGTGGCACAACTGTCTGTGCTGATGTGTCTCCTAGAAACAGAACATTAATGAATAAAATAAAACACTAATTTAATTAACTATTTTCACAATAAAGGAATGTAATAAACAACAACACTGCTTGTATGTTTCCATTTTAACAAATTTTGTGACTTATTATCTGTTTTAAGACATTCTGCATTAAAAGTAGCATGAAATATGTTGTCCTTAACTAGACACATAAATGTATCTACTTAAAAACACAGTGTATTATTTGTAAAGCATTTATTTTCAGAGTGTTCTCATTAAAGTTCTCTTACCTAAAAGCAGTGCTAGGAGAGAAAGGATAGAGAGCAGCATGTTGATAGAGATGTGAAGTGACTGAGAGCAGAGTCAGAGCTGAATGGGATTAGTGTAGCTCTCTGCTGAGATACACAGCTCCACCCATAATGCAGCTCATACACTCATAATATACTGCTGTCATGCCTCACTTCTTTAAATTCAGTCATTTCATACAGGTTCACACTCATCTTCATTTCAACTTTTTTTGTCAGTATATCTCCTTTGTTCCTTATTTCTGGGTAATTTTTATTATATTATATTATACATACATACATCATCTAAACCGCTAATCCTTCTGGGTCGCGGTGGGGTGCTGGAGCCTATCCCAGCTGTCATTGGGCGGAAGGCAGGATACACCCTGGACAGGTTGCCAGTCCATCGCAGGGCAGACAGACAGACAGACATACATACACATTCACACCTAGGGGCAATTTTAGCATGTCCAATTGGCCTGACTGGACTGTGGGAGGAAACCGGAGTACCCGGAGGAAACCCACGCAGACACAGGGAGAACATGCAAACTCCACACAGAAATGACCCTGGTCGCCTGGCTGGGAAGCGAACCCAGGCCATTCTTGCTGTGAGGCAACAGCGCTACCCACTGCGCCACCCACTGCGCCACCGTGCTGCCCATATTAAAGCAAAGCAAAGCAAAGCAAAGCAAAGCAAAGCAAAGCAAAGCAAAGCAAAGCAAAGCAAAGCAAAGCTTAATTTAGTTCTTCTCATTATTATTATTACTTCCTGGTTCAGATCTTACCTGACTGATCGCTTTCAGTTTGTGAATGTAAACGGCAAATCATCTGTTCTTACAAGAGTAATGCTCTGTTTTAGGCTCTGTTTTAGGACCTCTATTATTCACATTATTTAAGCTACCACTGGGTACCATTATCATAAACATGGCATCAGTTTCCACTGCTATGCTGGTGACACACAATTCTATATATTGACCAAACCAGATGATAAACTTCAACGTAATACGATTAAGGCCTGTGTGAAAGAAATAAAAGACTTGATCTCGAATAACTTCCTCCTACTCAACTCAGATAGAACAGAGGTTATTCTTCTTGGTCCAAAAGCTGCTAGAAACTAATTTAATGCCAGTAGAGTCACACACACACACATATCTATGTTGGTCATTGTAAGGGTCGTCCACTGTGACATCATTTGTGGCAGATAGATTTGTACACACTGTTCCCACATATGATGAATTTCTGTGTCAAGTTTTATAGTTTAACATTTATTTAATAATACATGTTTACAGATTTTTGAGTGTAGAATATTAATAAGAAGAAAAATATGAACAGTAGGCTGCTAAACCAACTGAATAATAAGAAGAGGATAACAAAGAAAAGTAAGTAGGATTTGTCAAGCCAATTTAATAAATACAATGCACTGAGATCCGAGAGACATGAAAATAGTCAATAGAGACATGAAAATAGTCAATAATTTGGGATTCAGCCACATCCATGCTGAACAAACAGTGGACTATTTGGCTGTAGAAGCTAGAATTCCAAAACTTACATAGCTCACTGTTTAGGCAGTATGGAGCCGTATGAGATTTAGCCTGGGTTTGTGTCAGGTGTAATACCCGCCATCGCCACCAGAGGTCAGCTTCACCTGAATACTGACGTACTTCCTAGTTTCACTCTGACCCCTCTCATCTGCAGCTCATTTACCTACATATTTAAGAACCTTCAGTAACACTGGCTCACTGCGGAGTATTGCCAGTTTATCTGCATACCAAGCCTTGTTCCTGCTAGACTGTTGATGTTTTTCGGATTACCTTGACCCTTTTCTGAACTCTTGGACTCTGCTTTTGATCTCCCCTTTTGGTACTTTTGCTATTTTGTGAACTTTTCTGGTTTTTGACTTTTGGACTGTGTTGGCTCTGATTCTGGCTTTGTGTGTTTGAGTAAATGGGTATCATGGATTCCAATCTGCCTGGAGAGTTTTCCTTACAGTTTGATGATACGTCTGACTGAAACACAGACATTTGAAGCATGTAAACCAACCAAGCGACAATCTTTAGACTTTTATACTGCAGTTTTACAGTTAATCATATTGTAGGTACATCGATTCAAGCCTATGAAATCAATGATGGTGTTTTTTAGCATGTTTGCTAGCTGTTTGCTAGCTGATCAGCCTAGTTCTAGTTAAGAAAATAAGTTTCAGCCCCTCAGTTTAAATAAAAACAGGTTCTTACTTCATCAGTACACTCAGTGGTCTATGTCAGCAGCATTACAGTCAAGGATAATTGCATTAACAGCACAAGATCTTTTTGTGACATGGTGAAATAAAACAGAGTTCAGCTGATATGAGGTGGTCAGCCTGCGTTTATGATTTATTTTACAATGGCTTTGAAGGGACTGAAAGTATCCATTTTATTTAACATTAAGTAACACAGATAAATAACTGTGTCATCACTGGTTTATCCATCTACTCAGGCTTTAGCAGGAAGCTCAGTGTTTGTAAAGAAGCCCTTTTGTTAAGTCCCTTTTTGCAATTCGTCATCATGAATGAGCTTAGTTGCTACATGCTATGCAATGATTTAATGAAGTTCATAAACAAGTGTGATAGTGATTCTTTTCATTTAGTGGGTATTCTAAAGTAATTTAATAAGTATTCTAAATGTATAAATTAATAAATTAAATGTAAATTAATTGTATTTGAATTGTTGCCTTTTCAGAATGTAACTGAATTCAGATACTTAATTTGTGTATTCTGAATATGCATTTTGATTACTTGTGTTTCATAATTGCAGAACAGAGTAACATTATCACCCTCTGAAACATGCATTTCTCCTGCAATTGGCACAACTGTCTGGGCTGATGTGTCTCCTGGAAAGGGAACAATATTGAAGACAGTGCAATCTTACAAAGCCTTTTAAAAGTGTCTACTATTACATTTAAAATGCAAAACTTTGTTTCACTCACAACAGGATTTTAAAACTATCTTACCTAAAAGCAGTGCTAGGAGAGAAAGGATACACTGCTGTCATGACTCATTTCTTTATCAATTTGCTTGCAGGTTTACTGTGATCCTAACTTATTACTAATATATTGTGTGGATAACTCTCTCATGTTCCTCGTTTCTGGGTAATAATTATTTTTTTGTTCTAAAAACTTTAGTCTTTTCATTTTATTTCGTTATTTATTTTTTAACATTTATTGTTCTTTGTTTCTTCCACTTGGATTATTGTATTCTTCCACTTGGATTATCAAATTCTAGTGTGCACACCACTTAACATGTATCCTGTGTCTGCCACACTCATCACATTTTTTATTTATTACCACATTCATTTTAGAAAGAGTACAGATAACACATTGTGGTTTGGATGTTACTTTGATCTCCTTGTGTTCAAAGCAAACAGAAGGTGTGTGAGTTTTTGTAAAGTGTCTCAGAGACTTTGTATCACTGTGCTCCAACTCTAAGAGCACAGTAGTAGAGAGCTGTATCTGCCAGTATTAGTTCTCTAACTCTGAGCTCAGTGGATGATCTGGATGTAGAAGATGAAAATCTTTTATCTGCAGTATCGACACCGCTATATGATCGAGCACCTTCTGACAATACAAACTGTAGAGCTCTGTTAGGATACTGTCTGTACCAGTACAGCCGGACATATTCACTGTTTGTTTCATAAGAGCATTTCAGTGTAACAGATTCTCCCTCTTTGCTAAGAACATCAGTCTCCTGATCTACTGATGGTCGAATTTGATCAGCACCAAACACACCTGAAAGAAAAAGAACTTTTAAAATTGTAACAAACTTTAATTTTTCAAAGATTCTTGAACACATCTTCACAGTGAGTACCTGATGTGATGATGAGAATGATGAGGAGGTTTCTCTTCATTGTGAATATGATCTGATGGAGTCAGTAGTGTGTTTAAGCTCTCAGTGCTAATGCTGATCTGTGTGTTAGCGTGAATCTCTCTGAAGTGAGTGCAGTTATGAGAAACTACAACAGGAAACAGGAAACTCCTGCTCTGGGCAGCTGCTCCACTGTGCTTTCTGTCTTTGTTTAGAGTAAAAGCATGAATAAAAGTGGAACCACAAGCATGAACCTAAAACAAATGATTAATGAATGCAATGAATGCAATGAAAATTAAAATGAAAAAAAATGTTAAACTATTAAATCAATGAAGGTCTTAAATGTTTGAGTACTAAATGCTCTTCTGGTTTGGCAAATTTCATATTAATCTTTCACGTTGTTTCTATATCCAGCCACTGACACTTTCATTTTACTGCATTAAACACAATATTCACTTTAACAAACAGAATGTAAGGTAGAATCTCTTGATTAAAATATGAAATCTATTGTGCCAAAGCAAAATGCTCAATAATGACATTAAACATAGTTGGGACAAGAATATATCAGCTATTTTTTGTCACTTCTTTGTGTGTGGGATTGAATACTGAATGTGTGATGTGTAAGATGTTTGTAACAAAGTTAACAGGTACATTTGTGTGCCATTTTAGAATTGCGTGTTTGTTTATGATCGTTAAATGTGATAATGTCAAAGTGGCTCTCTAGATATAGTAGTCACACACACATACTCACACAACTTCTGGATAGCCAAAATAAATAAAATGGACGCTTACATGTCTTTTTAACTTATCTTCATAATTGAATAATTGTATTTATGTATGATATTGTGAAACAGTATAAAATTGCCTTGAACAGTTCAACACTGCTAACAGTAAACCATACATTCATCAGATGATAACCTTACCTTAAAATGTGCAGTTTGTTTTCTATTTGTTCCAGCAGCAGGTGTTAGCAGTGTCTTTATCTGAGTTTGTGGTTCACTGATATCATGGTGTAGTAAGGAAATAACTTTTTGTACAGACTCTCATGGAAAATATCAAAATAATGAAATAAAACGGATGGAGTTACAGTGCCTTTGCAAAGTTTCAAGCTACACTGAAAGTCAATCCACATTTTCTAACTAAATAAAAATAAGTCCATATTAAGATGTTTATCTGCAGCCATCTTAACCCTCCTGTTATCCTCAAATTTACAAAAATTCATTAACACCTTTTATCCTTGGGGTCAATTTGACACCAGCAATTTAAACCTCAGAGAAATATAAAAATTCTGGTGGGAATCCTGTTTTCCCCTCGCCCATGTGGTGTGGTGGTTCTTGCACTGCTACAGGTGTGGTTATGTTAGCTTAGGTATGTTGCAGGTGTGGTTATGTTAGTTTAGGCATGTTACAGGTGTGGTTATGTTAGCTTAGGCATGTTACAGGTGTGGTTATGTTAGATTAGGTATGTTACAGGTGTGGTTATGTTAGCTTAGGCATGTTACAGGTGTGGTTATGTTAGGTTAGGTATGTTACAGGTGGGAGTAGTTACGATGTACAGGTGGGTTAGGTTAGGTATGTTACAGGTGTGGTTATGTTAGATTAGGTATGTTACAGGTGTGGTTATGTTAGCTTAGGTATGTTACAGGTGTGGTTACGTTAGGTTAGGTATGTTACAGGTGTGGTTATGCTAGGTTAGGTATGTTACAGGTATGGTTATGTTAGTTTAGGCATGCAACAGGTGTGGTTATGTTAGGTTAGGTATGTTACAGGTGTGGTTATGTTAGATTAGATATGTTACAAGTGTGGTTATGTTAGGTTAAGTGTGTTACAGGTGTGGTTATATTACATTAGGTATGTTACAGGTATGATCATGTTCGTTTAGGTATGTTACAGGTGTGTTTATGTTAGGTTAGGTATGTTACAGGTGTGGTTAGGTTAGGTACGTTACAGGTGTGATCATGTTAGTTTAGGTATGTTACAGGTGTGATTATGTTAGGTTAGGTGTGTTACAGGTTTGATTATGTTAGGTTAGGTGTGTTACAGGTTTGATTATGTTAGGCTAAGTGTGTTACAGGTGTGGTTATGTTAGGTTAGGGCCCTAAAACAGAGCGAAGTTTTTTTGAAGTTTCTAAAATTGTGTGTTATTTTGACCCCAGTATCATCCAAAACAACCACTGATGCATACAAAATGTGTACAGGACATTGAAAACAGGACATATCCTGATGTGAATTTAATGTTTACCCAATTGTCCCCATTAAATTAAGAAAAGTCATTAAATAAGAATAAAAAAAGATGGTAAACACTGAATGTGATCAAAAGATAATAGGAGTGTTAATGAAAATGAAACAAACTTCACCAGTGTTCAAACCCTGAACATGAATATTTTTGTTTCTTGTTTGTCTTAGCAGATTCACAGCAAGTTGATTATGTTGGTTGGATGGTGCTAAACTGCAGTTTTCAGTATTGCCACAGATTATGAATGGGATCAAAGTCAGGACTAGGCCCTCAAATACATATTTTGACACATGTAACTGTTGCTTTGGCCTTGTGCTTGGAATCATTGACTTGCTGAAAGGTGAATTCTTAGGTTCTTATTTTCATAAACAGAAAGTACTGTAAGAGAAAATAGGAACCTAACAAACTGAAGCTTTGCTGAAAATATACCTTTCAACAGGACAATGTTTATTAATTATACTCAAACCAGGAATTAACAGTGATTATTACACAGAAAGAGCTGGTAATATTCTGTAGAGAACTGTACAGACTGGCTCAAGTTGCAGCCTCTGAAATAAACACTCAACATCTGACTCTAGTTATAATAAGGCTGTTAAATCTTTTGCTTGTGCTGATATAAAATGTGTTGTCAAAAGCTGTTTAGTTTTTAGTCAAATCAGTTGTGTTCATGAAGTATTACTTAGAATCAGCTAGGTGTTTCACCAGTGTCTGCAAATTGTATAAATAACTTTAACCCTTATTTTTTCAGTAGATGCAAAGTATGCTATACATGTTTAAATAACTTTTAGAGTGTAAACATATACAGTGAAAGTATACAAAAATAGAAAAAGAAAAATCTCAAAATGACAAAAAACCAAACTGAATATGAAAGACTTTCAGGTCTTCCATTTTAATGTACTTGTAGTTTTAATCAACATCAGTGTAGTAAAGAGTCCACATGAAGACTGAGCCACTACAGAGTAATATGTTGATATTTCATTAGATGATTGCCATGGACAACGGTCTAGTCTTTACATTTCAACAATTCTAAATAGCACTATGACAACACACACACCTATAAATAAAATGTAAATTGTGATGTCACACTGGACTAGTGTAATGTCACAACCTCCTAAGCTCAGAATCTTACCAATTCATTCATTCATATAATAACTGCAGATATATTCAGCTTATGTTCTGTGAAATATCATTAAATCTTCAAAAGTTCATCCTGAATTCAGCTGCTGCACAGGTACAGAGGAAAAAGACACAGCTCTCTGAAATCTCTTTGTGCTATAAAAAAAGAGCAAGGAAGAATGATAGAGGTGCAGAACAGTAACACTCCAACAGGAAAGTAGAATAGGGCCAGTAAACTGGATCAACAGAATAACTCACAGACAGAGGAAAGCTGTTATGCCAGGTCAGCCCATTGTCCAGTCCACTGCACAATGTGAACACCCACACTGCACATTTAACGGTTATAACATTTCTGCAAGTAAAATTAACCCAGTTTGAGGTTGAGGGGGAATTTTCAAATAGAGATTTACAATGAATATGAACTATTTTTATCAGCTCTTTGTGTGTGGGATTTGATTCTGAATGTGTGATGAGTAAGATGATTGTAACAGGTGCATACACCGATCAGGCATAATATTATGACCACCTCCTTGTTTCTACACTCATTGTCCACTTCATCGGCTCCACTTACTAGGATCATTCTCAGCACTGCAGTAACACTGATGTGGTGGTGCTGTATTAGTGTGTGTTGTGCTGGTCTGAGTGGATCATAGTGAATTCTCTATCTACAACAACAACAACAGCAATAATAATAATAATAATAATAATAATAATAATAATAATAATTTTTATTTAAATAACAAGTGTATTCACTTCCATTTTTGTCATATATTTCTTCAAACAGCCATTACATATAGAGTAGAATAACAAATAATGCACTGTGGTTCAGATGTTGCACTGATCTGCTTGTGTTCAAAGGAAGAAGGTCTATGAGTTTTTGTAAAGCTTCTTAGAGACTTTGTATCACTGAGAGTAGAGAGCTGTATCTGACAGTCTAACTTCTCTAACAATGAGCTCAGTGGAATATCTGCATGTAGTAGACTCAAATATATGATCTGATGTATGCCCATAAGAATGCCGTTGTTGGGCACCTTTATACAGTAATACTGGAATCAGTAATGTGTTTAAGTTCTCTAATGCTGATCTGTGTGTTTGTGTGAATCTCTCTAAAGTGAGTGCAGTTATAAGAAACTGCAACAGGAAACATAAACCAAAAAAGGTAAAAATTTATAACAAAAAAGAATGAACCAAAAAGGTCATTTTCTTTGTTGTAGTAGCAGATTGTTTATGAGAATTTGTCTTAGTTGAGGTAACCGTAGATAAATTCATCATGTCAGGAAAATCCACTGCCATGAGGATTTTCACCCGTGTTCCTGCTTTTCCACAGGAAGTTACCAACGTCTCTCCATCTTTAACTTTATGTATTTATTTTGTTTCTGTCTGTGGTTCTAAAAAAGGTGTGTATGAAGTAGTAAATAGCTCTAAATAGCTGTGCATGCTAATTGCAGTATAGAGAAAATCTCACATGAGTTGATGAATCTGTCAGTCTGTTAATGATAGGATGATGATATGTGGTGTATTTTCATGGTACACAGTTGTTTTTCATGGCTATTTGAAATCACATTTGAACACCACAGTATATCTGAACCTGACTGCCAGAACTGAGCTTAATGCACTGATCTTTCATGTAACCAGATCTAAATGTAATTGAGCTAAACACAGCATCTTTTTGGACTGTGGGAGGAAACTCATGCAGACACGGGGAGAACATGCAAACTCAAAACAGAAAGGACCCTGGTCACCATGCCACCCAACAAGCGTACAATATACATTAAAATATGTACACATACACATGATAGATTTTTCTTTTAAGAATATTCTTAAAAGCAAATAATTGTATAATTGAAAATAATTGTACAACTATATTGTTTTTTTTCATATTTCTCTTCGGTAGCATCCTATCTATGGGGATTATTTTATCAAGTCCAAAGACCAACCTGAGGGTCCATAATATAAATATTTTGTATATTTACCAAAGACACTAATTAAAGCTTTGCTCTTGAAATGACCTAGCTAGCTAAGAGATGTTAATCTTACTGTTTCTCTGTCTGTTTGTTTACTGTTGAATATCTGTCTTAACCTCATCATTTAAATCTGCACAATGTAAGATTTGTTTTGTTAAAACTGATAGAAGTAGCATTACTGAGTCAGGAGAAAAAAGGGCTAACCTATGTCATCTGTTCTGTGGTGAAACCCTGTAAGTGATGGCTCCATCATCAGATGATCATGAGTCTGATCCCTGGTGATACTATAGCTGTCTGTGACCAGGAGTCAAAGAGATCACAACTGGTTTCACTCTCTCTGTGTGGGTAGGATGGCCCTCTGTCACTCTGCATGATGGGTTGGTGGGTTCTGAAGTACAAATGATATTACAAAATGTCCTACTGCTTTGTGTGGAATTACACATTTCCATGAGAGAGGTCTACAAATCTCAAAGCTTTACTTAGTATAGCTTTAAGCAGAAGTCTGATCTGGATTTAGGCATGATGGGTCTAAATATTTTGTAATACTTATTTTAATGCTCTCTGAGACAAAACAAAAGTGACTTCAGGCAGGTAAGAGTCACAGCAAATGTAGGTCATTAACTACTTGTAACAGCAACAGCGATTCCATTGGTAGTCCAGTGGAATTGGTAGGTTTTTAAACCACCATTTTCATGGAACAATGGTCAACAAGTTACACATTGTATACAAACAAAAAATACATGATCAAGTGCAGAGCTCCATTCCACACAGTGTTTTTGTACAGTGTAGCTGGGTTTCCTGTCACTGTGGGCGTCAGGGCACAGTAGTACAGAGCAGAGTCTGGTACTGAAGCAGAGGAGATTATCAGATTCATAACTGTGCTGTTTTTATCAGCCACAGCAGATAACCGTGCCACCGAATCAGCTTTAACAGGATCTCCAGATTCAGTGAAGGTAAGGAGGAATTCTGGTTTGGATCTGGAATATTGACGATACCAAAACAGGTTGTATGGAGAAACATGGTAGTTGCAGGAGAGAGTAACACTCTCACCATCTCTGGCATGTTTAACAGACCAGTGAGATGTTATCACATTTTCAAAAGAGTCACCTGTCAGAAAAGAAAATGGAAATGCTAATGTTAAGAAATTCTGAAGATAATGTGAATAAAAAACAGGAGTTTAAAGTATCTCTTACCTGTTAATACTGAAAGAATCAGAAAAGCACAGAAGAACATGATGGTTAAAGAAAATGACAGCAAGAGGAAAAGTCAGAAATGAGGTCTGTCTTATGATTTCTTCATGACTTAAGCACACAGCTCCACCTTCTGACACACTCTGAGGTTTCCACATCTGTTACAACTGTGAGAAAGCTACGACCCCCCGGGTGTTTGAGACCCTATGATTCGATGTACATATCACACTAGGAACAGTGAATTAGAATGATTATTTATCCATCTTCATAGAGAGCAAATACATCAGTCCTATAGGTCTTACACTCTTAACAATGTGGTTCATCAAGGGTTCATTTGTAAGGACAATGGTTTTATATAGAAACATGAACACTCAAAGAACCATTGGCATGCTGACATGGTTCTTTTCAAGGTGAAATCGTTCTTTAGATTTATGGAGAATGTGTTGTATATGGTTCTATATGGAACTCTTTTGAAAGTGGCTCTATATAGTACCAAAAATGGTTCTTTCTATTGTTACAAACTTGACATTGTAACAATTGAAGAACGCTTTTTGGTGCTATACAGCCCCATTTTCAGAAAGGTTATATATCGAACCCTATACAACATTTAATAATACAGTTAATCAATACAGGATATTCCAGTAACCCAACTTTGCTACTGACTGAGGCTCCAGCAGTTGTACAGCACTACCAGGATCGCTGAACTGGAGCTGGTCTGTACTTCCTCCTTTGGGACCCCCAGTCACAGGTGGGCTTTGAAAGGAGAGAACATATTTGATCTCACCATCTCATGTCCATAATACAACAGTCAGCTGGTTAACTGTAATTTTAAACTACCTTAATTATCCACTTAATCTCATTAATCCCTGTTTAAAAATAAATGATTGTCATTTAGCTGGAGACCCCTGTGAACCAGCTATATCTCGAATAGCCAAGTATAATTCTGGTCCATGCATGCCTAAAGAAATTTCCTTTTGAAGAAATTTGTCATTATTCTGTATTTCATAATGCATTGACTCTCCTTTGATTACAATCTATAATGCAGTTTGCAGTTAAATCATTTTGTGGTCTCTCAGAAAAGTGTGTGGATAATGAATTCTGTAATGAAAACTGTGTTTTTCATTTAATCAAAAACTACATACAGAATGTACAGAGGGGAATCATAAAACTCCATCTCTGAAATGTGGGACTTGTATCTGATGTTTTTATTTTCAACAAGTTCAACTAAGTTCAGGTAGACACAAATCTGTCCAGGGCCAGGGAGGAAACCCCTGAAGTGTTCAGGGTCAGGAATGAAGAGATGAATGATCTAATAAAATAATTGTTGCAGTTCCCCACAACAATCAGTTGACAGTCATTATAAGCAAGTAACATATCTGTGAATAAGAAAAGCAGACGAGAGTCACTTGCTCTTCAGTAAATGTCTTGGCGACATGGCATCAAAGGTTCTCTCTAAAAGCTCTTTTGTACAGTTATATGAAAGTGTGCTTAGACAGTCCTCTAGAATGTTCTGTTTACACTTACCAGAGGAGACCATTGTTGTAGGAAATGTTGTGTGAGTGGAGTGAGTTTTTGCACAGTGTAGTTGAGTTTCCTGTAACTGTGGGCACCAGAGCACAGTAGTACAGTGCAGAGTCTGATACTACAGCATGAGAGATGTTCAGATCCACACGTTTCATTTGTCTGTTTGCCGCTGCTGTCAGACGAAGAGCAGGGTCAGATTTATTATTGTACTCGTTGAAAAAAAGGAGGAATTCTGGTGTGGATCCAGGATACTGACGATACCACTGGAAGGTGTTTCCTGTAGCTGCACTGTAGTTACAGGAGAGGGTGACATCTGCTCCCTCTGAAACATGCTTTTCAGAGAAGAGTGGCTGCATTCCATCTGCAGCAGTACTTTCTATAAAGAAAGAAAAAAAAAGTAAAGAGGGAAGATTTTTTTAATGAAAGAAAGATTTTTAATTACATTTTAACTGTGAAATTTCTCTTCAGTCACTAGTTTTTGTTCTGAATTCAGTAAAATCCTTCTTGATTATAACTGCACTTCTAAATTACTCACCTTTAAGCTGAATTAAGATCACCAAGACACAGAGCAACATCATGACTGATCTTCAGAGAGACAAAGTGATTCAGAGTGTCAGTACTGACTTTCCTCTTCAAAGAAGTCAAAATGTTGATCTAACAGAGACTCATTCACTCATTTTACTGGAGCTCCACCTTCTGGTGTTGTAAAAATGTGATGGGAAGTCATTTTTTCAGAAGTATACTGAAGTTTTTCATAAAGAGTTGAAGCTTACTGTTAATGAAATTTTTACATGAGTGTAACTTATTAGACATTTGTTCTAGGTTGTTTAACATGTTTCAGTGTTAGTAAGGATGTGCAGATGTGTTATAGATTCCTAAGCTGTTGATGGATGTTGTTGATATATGGCTTCCACAGAGTTTTAAACCAGAGGTGCATAACTCCAGTCCTGGAGGGCTGGTATCCAGCACAGTTTGGAAGTGTGTTTGAGCATGTTAATCACTAAACTGCCCTCCAACTGCAATGGTGGATTCAGCGATGAACAGTGTTTATTGACCACAGTTTGTAAAAGGATTCCCAAGTCCACATGTGGTGATGTCCCTCACAGAAACACACCAATTTTTTGTTTATGTATTTATTTAACAGTGCCATTTTTTTTATTTTTCTCAAGATTCCTAGTGTTAAATTGCCCCGTACCATTTCTATTCTGTAATATTTCTATTTGTATATATGCCTGTAGGTAGGTTTTTTTTATATATATATATATATATTCCTCTTTTTATATTGTATCACCCTGATTATTATAACTGTCCTGTGTTGTGTGACTGCTACTGGCCGCTAAATTTTATTTGTATTTTACCTACTGTCCCAAGATATTTTAGAATTGAGTTTGTATTACATTCTTAGTATTTTGTGTGTCCAGCCTTTGCCTTTAGCACAACTTATTTTCTTTTTAATAGATTAGAAATCTGTGGGGAGGTCTTTTCACACATTCAAAATGCAGTCTTAGATGTTGATTGCATTTTGTGTTTATTACAATCCAAATAATCCCAATTAAAAATTTAGACTTATCAGATTCAACAACCTTACTCCTCTTTGCATCATGCTCATCATGTCCAGTTTTGGTCTTCTAGCACAAATTCTCTTAATTTGGTTATATTACTTCTCTCAATAAAGGCTTCATGACAGTTACACATCATCTTAGACCCGTAACATCTCATAGCGGAAGGTATGGTAGAAGGTAGGCTGAAAGATGACATGATTCAATAAAGATAGCAGCCACATCACTTTTGCCTTCAACAGCAGTTGATAAATATTTGGGGACTGAAGACACCAAACAATCCAGTTTTGAATGCAGAATATTTCACGTTTCTATTCTCAAACCTAGAGGGTCTATAATTGTGTGTTTTGGTCTTCCTCAGATTCTTCACCTCATTTTGGTTTAGCTCAGTGAAGTGCTATCTAACCATTCCTGTCCCCACACAGTCCATGTGCATGCAGTACTGCACAGTTTTAGATGTTCCAATCATCACAATAAGTATGAGACAAACATGAAGTTATTAAGTAATTAATAATGTCCTGTATATATTTACATAAATACACATTTTTTCTTCTGTTGAAAAATAGATCATTTGGACACAAAGGACTAATATTGCTTATGAAACTAAACTGTATCCTTATTCACTTGAGACAAACTTTAATGTGAATGTCTTTAAACTGTCCGTGTTAATTGTTTGTGTTACATAAAAAAATCCTACACTGGTTCTTAAATATGATTGAAACAGTTCTTCTCTGTCCTTCCACTTTAGACTGAACAAAAGTATTCAGTAAAAACTAAATGACTCTCCTGTGGACAATTTCCCTCATTACATCTGTGTCAGAACATTACCTACATATACAGGCTTTAATTTATATCAGAACTGTGTTCCTAAAGATGAGTTTTATCAGTACTCCAGAGAAATGTAATATCACAAGCTCATTCCTCTTAATAGGCGCTGGGATAGGCACAGGCACCCCTGCAACCTGTTGTGAAAATGTGTGTGTGAACGTGTGTATTCTGGTCTGTTTCCCCTTTCCTTTGGACTATTGTCTCTTGGTGTTCTTCGTGGCTGATTTATCTGTTAATGTTAAATTTGTGTTCGTGAGAAAGAGAAATCGTGGATAGATTGTGATTTCAGCCCTTGAAAAGGGGATGTCTGTGGACAAAATGTAGTAAATATGTTTATGCAACATTAACTAGAGAAACAAGAAAATCCACAAGTTTATGCATCAATCAGTCTGGTAGTGGTGTTACGATGACAAGAAGCATATATTCACGGCTTTTCAGTGAAAATTTGGTACATTACAGTATTATCTGAACTAGTCTAATGCATGAAATGGCATTAATACTTTACATTTCCTCATTATAAAACTTCATTCCCACTTCATTGCCACTTATGGCTGGGTGTTTTGGGTGATAAACCACTCTCAACTTAGCCGTGACATTGACGCGAGAAAAAAATGCAGAAAGACTGCTGTGCATGATGCACTCATAACAACACCACACACACTACCATTACCATACCAGTGTCACTGCTGTGCTGGCAATGCTTCACCATATTGCATGTCTAGTCAGCAATGGTCGTATGGTGGTTTCTTACCACTGAGAGATCCAACCACTTTGGATGGTGAATTCTAGAGGTTCAAAGAGAAGTTATGAAATACTGACAAACACTCTTGTTTCTGTGTTCTTCATTTTATGGTGTTTATCCGTAATCATTAAATCAGGAAATGTTTGAACAATTCTTGTTTAATGTGTAATTTACATTTTATTATATGATTTAAATTACATGCCCTATGATGAAAATATTAATTGTGTTGTCAGCTACAGTAATTATAACTATACACTCAAGTTATGCCCTACAGTGTGTACAATCCTGTACTATTCTATAAAGACATCCCTTTTCAAATGCTTTGGATCTTTTCAATAATACATACTGTTTCAGCAAAGTTTATTGAAGACACAGTTCACTGGATGTTGAGCAGATATCTGATCCTTTCAAGCTGAAATGTCAATTGTCCACTGAGTTGAAGTTAATAGATTCAGGAAGTGCTATTTTACAGTAATGACTGTAACTCAGTGTTGTTGGTGAACACATATGACAACTATTCACTGTTACTCATTCCTTAGTCCTCCATAGGGTTTAATTCATGTATTTTACATGAATGGTAGTGACGTTTTTGTGATGGAATATTGAATATATCCATATATTTGAATAATAATATTATTAACACAAACAAAATTAGAATATTCATTTCAATGTCTGATACTATCAACAAGAAAAATAATTTATACCCTGTTGGAGAGTTCCACACACACTGCTGCTATAAATGTTACATGCATCTCTTATCATCAGTGTGAGCTGAGCTGAGCTAAAGGTTTTTGTTGGAGTTGTGAGTGTTATGTAGTCACAGTGGGCTGCAGAGCGCAGTAATACACAGCAGAGTCACTCACACTCAGCTTCTGGATCATCAGTGGAGCTGTTCTTGTGCTGGAATTGAGATTGGAGTGAAATCTCTCTCTGAACTCTGCTGCTGTATCTCCAGCTCCAAATGTACGTTTCAGTAAAATATATTTTGGAGAGTGGTGATCTTCCTGTTGGTACCACAGCAGAATTGGATTTGTGCTTGTGGTGTTATATTCACAATCTAAAGTTACTGTTTCTCTTTCAGATGCCCACTGCTGTCTTCTTGGCTGGAAAACTGTGTCCTTTCCTCGACATTCTGTGGTATAGAAATATGTTAGTGTTTCCAAAACTGCAGTATCTGACACGAACAGTAAAGCAGTACTTTATTAATGGAGATTATACATTACCTAAACAACATGCAAAAAATATTAACAGAGTCCTCAGAAAATGTGTCCTGGTAAAGCAGTTCATCATGCAAAACCCATCAACAGCAAACCATGCAAGCTGCTCTCTGTCTGTCTGCATTTAGGGTTAGTCTTTACTGGGACACAGATTCTTGTTTTCTCTCTGAAAGGATAGAACAGGCTAGATCTGTGATATGTGTTGATATATCTCCCCCTGTTGGTGTATTGGCAGTAAGTTTGGATGTATGAGAAATGCTAAAAAGTGCAGAATACAATAACTTAAACATTTAAACAAATGGGTGATGGGAGTTTAGGGAATTAATGACAGTAGAGTTAATTCACTTTACTGTGTGCTGCTGTGTGCGTGAATGAAGTGATTATCCCTTTACTAACAGTAGTTAAAGCCTGAATGATCCTCAAGCTCGAAAACCCATGTTAGTTTTGCTTTCAGTTTACAGTTGTACTAAGTTATTCATAATTGTGTGGCCGGCTAATTAAATGAAAGGAAATGAAGATTACTGTCAGAATGTTTTGATATACCCCCAGTGTTATTCAACATACCCCATGGAGTAGACTGATACAAACTAAATGCACAATTCATCAACTGAAACAAGTATAAGCTGTAACATAAATAAAACATTGCTTCCAGTACTCACAGATTGCTGGAAAATAAAACAATTTAGAAAAAAAATTTAGAAAACAAAAATAGTGTTTTATATTGAAGAACATATTTTGTTTAGGTTTATATGCACTGGGGTGACTTATTATGCGGAAGAGTGGGTCTTTAGAACTGGAGCTGAGGACCAAGTTTTTTTACACACTTCTATAACCTTAGAAAAGCTCCTTTAGTTTGCACTGAAGTCTCTATAGTTACTGAATAGCAAGCCTATTTATTATGTAATAAGCCTGGAATGTTAAGGGGTTAAAACACTTTGATCCAGATAAAGAGCTTGATAATTACCTGATGATCTGGATCAGGTGTGCTGTGTAAGGGAAAAGACACTGTGCAGGACAGTAGATGCCCAGGGCTGGAGCTTAGGAACACTGATGAACATCATGACATTTGGGGGTCTTTATTCAGACTAGAGGAATGTACCATCCTCTTGGGAGCAGTGTTGGCAAGATTACTGGAGCAGAGATTGCTTGTTAAATTCTGTCTCATTTCTAAGCTACAGCCTGAGTCTGAAAGCAAATCAGATGGAGGAGAGTGAAGAGCAGCCAGTGCTGGATGGCTGATTTCAAAAATAGCAAAGGAGCTACAGTGCTTATTGGGTTTCACCAACTGAAGTCAAAGTTTAGTACTTTTTTTTTTTTTTAATCTGCATCCATAAGGAGGGACCTTTTTTGTTGCCCAGAGTTAGAGAACATTCACTGACCAGTGTAGGCCAATTAAGAGATAGCTTGGAAAAAATTTTAAAGGTTCAATACCTCTGTGTGTAACTCCACCAACCTGTGAGTTACATCACATAGACACATAATATTATCTGTCAGATTTTTAATTCATTTCTGTCTGCCACTCTGAAAGGGTGTGTATGTAGGCACAATGTAGTAAACAGCTCATGTAATACATTAATATTAATACTAACCCACTGGAACCCACAAACTTGCCTGCACATCAAAGTCAATGTTTCTTTAGGTTTTGCTATTTTTGTGATAATACAGTGTAGAAATATGGGTCAAACTTTTCCTAAATCTGTAGAGTCGCCCTTTTCATTCCATCTTATCACAAGATTGTACATGCCCCACAACCAGAGTTATGAGGCTATGAAGAGGATTTGAGAAACACGTCATCTGCTTCTCACTGTGTGTAACTGGTGGATTTATGTGGTATTCAAAGTTGATCACATGAGTGAATTCGGCTTAGCGCACTGATATTGCCAGTCACCAGATCTAAATCTAACTGAACTAAACACAAGCACTGAAGATATACTGAGACCCTTCAACGCATTATTGAGTCCTGATACATTCAGGCTGTTCTGAGTTCAAAATAAATTTAATTATTTGAATGGCACCCCAAATAATCTTATGTAATTATTGTTAAATAACTCTTTAAGAAACATTAAGTAGTAGAGCTGTAGATGTAAGTGAGTATAAAGTGAGAATAAAAGAAGAGTTTTTCTGGTGTTTTTCCTCTCTTTTAAAGGTTAATTTACGCCTGTCTTTAAAATCTTAAATTAGTCGAGGCACAGCTGGTGCATATGACACTCGAACAGTCATTTGCACTTTCATGTCTTTAACAGCAACAGTAAATCAGTACAGTTTTATTGACATAGTGCTGACAAAACCAATCACCATATAATCCATCTTTGTTTTTTACAGTACTGTGAAACTGTTTATTTGTATGATAAAAGACACTTTCTACATGTAGCGCCCCTTTCCCTTTAAAATGATCATTTAAAGTTACACACTGGTAATAAGGACGGGGCCCTGGGCTCGGTAAATATACTACCTTAGCTATAACGCCCACCAGCGATGGTGGTTGTTTATTTCTGTGCGTCACTGACAAATGTGTCCTAAACAGATTAACAGCACAATCAGTTAGACTACAGCATCAATTAGGATTTCACACATTTACACCATTTTAAAATGTCCCAGCTTGCACATATTTATTGATATTTCCTTGAAAAACAAAATATGTATTACTTTGAGAGTTTAGCTAAGACTCTTTCCTCGAAAAATTAAATATTTAGTTCTCTGATTACTTCAGTCTCTGTATATGAACTCCAGTTCACAGTGTGCTGGACTACATGCAGTTATGAACTTAGCATTGAAGCACAGGTTCTTCTCTCCAGAACGTAGAATATTCCCAAACACGTGCACAGTGCAAGTATGTACAAAAATAACCAAAAGTCCCAAACTTCAAGTTTCTCTGGCTGCAGTGGGAGTGTGTACTTCTGATACCTATGAGCACTCGGTAATAAAAACTCAGTTTGTGCCGGTGTTGTATCCGATTCAGTTCCCACTGGAAATCATGTTCCCTTTGAGAAATCAGGTCCTCGGGCACGCGCATTCAGGAAACAGAAACCAACGCCAGGCAACGCTGGAATTACGGGAGGCTAAAGGGTCCAAAAAGCGTCTTTCCACCGGCGGAGAGCAATACGAAAGTATTTCCCAGTAAAATGCTACCAAAATCGGTCTTTTGTACGATTTATTTCTGTTCACTGTGATATAACTGTTTCTGAAATGTCAGTTCTGTGTCTGTTGTGTTTATTAACCACCGCTCGTGAAAATAAAAATATAGTCATCACGATAGCTTCATGGTTACTATTATTAAGAACATTACACGTTTTGTTGCAGTGTATAACACAAACATATTACTCGACTCTATGTTTATGTGGTACAGACTTCACCATGCTACAAAGTGTAATTAACAGGACCATATGTAGACGAGTGAATAGCCTCATCCAAATGTGTTCCCCCTACCAAATATAACTCAAGAAGTATCCGTTATAAAAACGTATATACGGACTCTATTATTCTCCTAATTTAGTGTTACGCCAGGGTGATTACTGTGGAGCAGTGGGAAATATTTTTTGAATTAAATGCCTTTTCCACAGCTGTTCCAGCAAATAAAGCTCAGGGAAGGGGTCTCCTCAACACCAACCACAGGTATGAAATACTTATGGTCATACTAAGCCATGCTACACCAATTATTTATGAGAACCTGTACACAAAGGGTTCAGTAAGGGGAATCCATTTCGAATGGGACAAATACCTCATCTGTATCTCTCACCATTCACAAACACAGCCTTGAAATACCTAAAATATTACTCCATTATAGGTCAGAGGGGCTTTGTAAACAGCATATATATGACAGACATTGCTTGTTTACCAGTGTAACACAAATATTATTTTTCTGGCACTGATGATTCAGTGTTTCAGTATAAAAGGAGTTCTTCCAAACGGTTGACTCCAGTGTAACTTTTTCGTAATATGATGGAAAACACTGATTCAAACATATGTATGACCTTAAATGACCTGGAAAAACACAAAATGATTGTTTTATTAAAGACAGAACAAAATTCTTTTCACACAACATAAATCATAGTATTTAGCAGAGTTATTCCATCATTTTATTTGTTCCACATTTCTGTTTGTTAACAATATTTGTACAAAACCAATGTTGAAAATAACACTATAAAGGAAAAAAAGTGACAACCACTCAAGAAAACACAAAGGAAACCACTGATTTACTGTAATAGAAATCTACAGAAATTACACACATGCACATGCTATGCATGTATATTGTCCCTCCAGCTCAGGGTTATTGACGCAGCCTGTGTGGAACCACCTTTCATATTTATCACAGGCAATCTGTGTAAAACAAAAAGAAAAGGTGTCTGCTTTTTTCAAGTTTATGTAATAAAAATAGTAGTGGACAAAGTGCAAAACTCATGTATTTGAGGGAAAATAGAAAATCTAAACTTTATATTCATATTTATATTAATACTCATGTTAATACTAGAGTTTAATCCCAAATGTACATCCTTAATCAATATTAAGTTATTATTCATTAATTTCCATCATTTTGCTTAACAATTGTGATTAAAAAGATCTGAATGGCTACAGACACAGACAATGAATTCCATTCTTCATGTCTGCATCAACAAAGGTCTCCTTAATGGAACTTTAACTCTATTAGAAATATAGATTTTGTTTTGTACTTTGTCGATCACTACAAAGAAGCATTTGAAAATATTATAGTACTCTTATGAAGTAATAAATGCATGTACACCCATAATGTAATAATTACCCAGAGAATTTCTGCAGATGACTCTTGATGTAATTCTGTCTCTCTACAGAAATGGCATAAGTTGCTAAGGTCATCTAGTAATTCAACCATAGGGTTAGTAGAGTAAGTAGTCTAATTTACACATGAACCCAACATATTCCCCTTTCCCATTTACAATTGTGAAGATGCTTATGTGCTCATAAGCTGCAAAGTCTTAAGAGGGTTCTCGAACTACATGAAACATCATTCTATTGTTCCAGCAATGAGAATTATTACTTCTTGCCAACATATTGTGTAAAACAAATATATTTGTACTGGTTAGCAGTTTAATTATGAGTCTGAAATGCTCCCTAAATGTGGGACTGAACTATGTACTACTGGTATCCTTGCTGATATGAACCTCTTACCAGATTCACAAATCAAAGTGGTTGCTATGTCCCACCTCATTCTTTTCACGGATTCCTGATCAGCTGAGAAACTGACCATCACCATCACATCAGTGTCACCGCAGTGCTGAAAATGATGCACCACCCAAATAGTACCTTGAGTAAAAGGATAAACAAATTATGCAGAAAAACAGACAGACTACAATCTCTAATACACTGTCTGCAGTCACATGGTTCCCATGATGCAGAAAAAAAGAGATAGAGGGCAGGAAGGGGAAAAAATGAATGAACTACATGGAGTCAAGCCTGTACTGTGCTAGTTTAGACGAGAGAAATGCAACAAACAGAAAATTATAACATATGTTGGGTGTGATCCTTATATTATGAAGAGAAGTGCTTTTTTAACTGAATTAAAAGACTTGCCTTCTACTGAGGTAGCAAATATAAGCAACTAGTATGTTCATCTGTCTTTTGTTTAACTGTTAACCCTGATTTAAGTGTAAGTAGTGTTGCTTGTAGCACACTCACAGATTAACTGCACAAAATATATTTTTGCTGGAATTTTTGATCAATTTCTTGCATTTGCTCCTTTTAGTTTCTCAGTTAGAATTAATTTAGCAACCATAAACAACATAAACCATAGGCTTTTAGAGAGCTTGTGACAGTGTCTCCTATGAAAATAACTACCTGGCCTCCAGTTTGTGTCACAGCGAGGCAGTGACAATGTCAAATGCAAACAGGCTTAAATAGTCGAAGATAGGTTCATAAAAAAAATGTCAGTGGGCATATATGTAGACCATAAATGGGACAGAGAAAGAGAAGCAGACAGAGCATGAACATCTGACCTCTACCCAGTAATGTGCAAAACCTCTGCTCTTAACAGATGTGGGGGTCTCTGGTCATTTTTTGTCACCTGCAGCTTGTGATTGTGGATTATTCATGGCTGCATCTAAAATGAAGAAAAAAAGTAAGCAAACTGAGTAAAACCCTCACCAGATAAATGACAGACTATGAATGATCATAGAAGAACAGCAGGCAGGAAATAAATCTATAAAGAAACAATAAAAAAGGGGATGTGTATGAAATAGCACATAAAAAGAAGGGTGTGACTATGAATTAAAAATGCTGTTTTCCCAGCAGTACTCAACATTCGAAGTCCTAATGCTTTTAAACAACAGCTTTGGCCAAATAAAGAAAAAAATCAAAGCAGGTGAGCTGTTGTTTAAAATACATAATGTTGTGCTAAAAGAGTAAAATACGTAAAGAAATATATACTAAGATTACGAAGAGCAACACTATAATCATTACTATGAATACACGTACCTGGGACAAACTGCAAGTCCTTATTAGTCGAGAACCAGAAGCAGGAGGTGGATGGCTGTAGGAAGAGGACCCCTTTTGTCAACTTTAATAACTGAAACAGATATATTTATCATATTTATGTCTACTAACCGCATTTCTATAAACACACAAGCCTCCCAAATCCAGTTAAGGCACTGCTTCCAAACCTGAGAAATACCTGTTTAGACAGGGCTTGTTTTCTAGCCTCTGCTTGTAAGCCAAGAGCAGGGTGGACACAGTATACAATTCCTGTATTTGCTTAAAAGTAGATAAAATATTACTTGAGCAAAAGTAGTAGATCAATATTTGTACTTGCTTTTAAACTACTTAAGTATCAGAAGTAAGAGAATTAAGCTATTAAATTAATTCTATACTTTTGACGAACGCTTTCTGATGAGGAGACCTGTGTGGCTACAGACACGAACAGTTGCCTCTAATGCCTGTAGCCACACAGGCCTCCTTAACAGAAAATATTAAAAACAACAGAACTGCAATAATTCTCAGTACTTTTATTTATGATAATTTGATGAAATACATTTGAAGTCAACCTGAAATCAAATTGGAACTTTTGTTAGTTCATATTTACTTTGGGTATCACCACTGTCATTAATTCATCACATGATAAAATCCTTATTTTACCATAATCTTAAATTTAATCCAAAAATTAAAATCAATATATAAAATCACTAATATCTTTTCAGTGCATTAAGATTTCAGATTTAAGACAGTAAAACCAAGTACTTTTGTACTTTAACTTATGTAAAAAATATAAATAGAACACTTCTACTTACAAATTCAGAAGTTTTGTACTTTGTTATTTCCTGGCAAGGAGGCTCCTGTAGCTTAAAATGTGGTGGGTTAATAGGGAGAGTAGAAGTAAAAGAGGAAAAAAAAAGACA